>NC_086446.1:556382019-556654519 GCF_028390025.1 Pseudophryne corroboree | reverse complement strand
AAAAGCTCCATATCTGTGCTCAGTGTGCTGCATATATCTGTGCTCACACTGCTTTATTGTGGGGACTGGGGACCAGCAGTATTATATAGGAGGAGTACAGTGCAGAGTTTTGCTGACCAGTGACCACCAGTATACGTTGTCTGCCTGAAAAACGCTCCATATCTGTGCTCAGTGTGCTGCATATATCTGTGCTCACACTGCTTTATTGTGGGGACTGGGGACCAGCAGTATTATATAGGAGGAGTACAGTGCAGAGTTTTGCTGACCACCAGTATATAATATATAGCAGTACGGTACAGTAGGCCACTGCTCTAGCTACCTCTGTGTCGTCAAGTATACTATCCATCCATACCCGTGGTGCATTTCAGTTTTGCACAGTTTGCTGACCACCAATACAAAATATATAGCAGTAAGGTACAGAAGGCCACTGCTCTACCTACCTCTGTGTCGTCAAGTATACTATCCATCCATACCCGTGGTGCATTTCAGTTTTGCACAGTTTGCTGACCACCAGTATATAATATATAGCAGTACGGTACAGTTGGCCACTGCTCTACCTACCTCTGTGTCGTCAAGTATACTATCCATCCATACCTGTGGTGCATTTAAGTTTTGCACAGTTTGCTGACCACCAGTATATAATATATAGCAGTACGGTACAGTAGGCCACTGCTCTACCTACCTCTGTGTCGTCAAGTATACTATCCATCCATACCTGTGGTGCATTTAAGTTTTGCACAGTTTGCTGACCACCAGTATATAATATATAGCAGTACGGTACAGTAGGCCACTGCTCTACCTACCTCTGTGTCGTCAAGTATACTATCCATCCATACCTGTGGTGCATTTAAGTTTTGCACAGTTTGCTGACCACCAGTATATAATATATAGCATTACGGTACAGTAGGCCACTGCTCTACCTACCTCTGTGTCGTCAAGTATACTATCCATCCATACCTGTGGTGCATTTCAGTTGTGCGCAGTATATATAGTAGTAGGCCATTGCTATTGATACTGGCATATAATTCCACACATTAAACAATGGAGAACAAAAATGTGGAGGGTAAAATAGGGAAAGATCAAGATCCACTTCCACCTCGTGCTGAAGCTGCTGCCACTAGTCATGGCCGAGACGATGAAATGCCATCAACGTCGTCTGCCAAGGCCGATGCCCAATGTTATAGTAGAGAGCATGTATAATCCAAAAAACAAAATAAATAAATAAAATAAATACAAATAAAGCTCAGTAAAATGACCCAAAAATCTAAATCAAAATCGTCTGAGTAGAAGCGTAAACTTGCCAATATGCCATTTACCACACAGAGTGGCAAGGAACGGCTGAGGCCCTGGCCTATGTTCATGGCTAGTGGTTCAGCTTCACATGAGGATGGAAGCACTCATCCTCTCGCTAGAAAAATGAAAAGACTTAAGCTGGCAAAAGCACAGCAAAGAACTGTGCGTTGTTCTAAATCACAAATCCCCAAGGAGAGTCCAATTGTGTCGGCTGCGATGCCTGACCTTCCCAACACTGGACGGGAAGAGGTGGCGCCTTTCACCATTTGCACGCCCCCTGCAAGTGCTGGAAGGAGCACCCGCAGTCCAGTTCCTGATAGTCAAATTGAAGATGTCACTGTTGAAGTACACCAGGATGAGGATATGGTTGTTGCTGGCGCTGAGGAGGAAATTGACAAGGAGGATTCTGATGGTGAGGTGGTTTGTTTAAGTCAGGCACCCGGGGAGACACCTGTTGTCTGTGGGACGAATATGGCCAATGACATGCCTGGTCAAATTACAAAAAAAAAATCACCTCTTCGGTGTGGAATTATTTTAACACAAATGCGGACAACAGGTGTCAAGCCGTGTGTTGCCTTTGTCAAGCTGTAATAAGTAGGGGTAAGGATGTTAACCACCTTGGAACATCCTCCCTTATACGTCACCTGCAGCGCATTCATCATAAGTCAGTGACAAGTTCAAAAACTTTGGATGACAGAGGAAGCAGTCCACTGACCACTAAATCCCTTCCTCTTGTAACCAAGATCCTGCAAACCACACCACCAACTCCCTCATTGTCAATTTCCTCCTTAGACAGGAAAGCCAATAGTCCTGCAGGCCATGTCACTGTCAAGTCTGACGAGTCCTCTCCTGCCTGGGATTCCTCCGATGCATCCTTGAGTGTAACGCCTACTGCTGCTGGCGCTGCTGTTGTTGCTGCTGGGAGTCGATCGTCATCCCAGAGGGGAAGTCGGAAGACCACTTGTACTACTTCCAGTAAGCAATTGACTGTCCAACAGTACTTTGCGAGGAAGATGAAATATCACAGCAGTCATCCTGCTGCAAAGCGGATAACTCAGGCCTTGGCAGCCTGGGCGGTGAGAAACGTGTTTCCGGTATCCACCGTTAATTCACAGGCAACTACAGACTTGATTGAGATACTGTGTCCCCGGTACCAAATACCATCTAGGTTCCATTTCTCTAGGCAGGCGATACCGAAAATGTACACAGACCTCAGAAAAAGAGTCACCAGTGTCCTAAAAAATGCAGTTGTACCCAATGTCCACTTAACCACGGACATGTGGACAAGTGGAGCAGGGCAGACTCAGGACTATATGACTGTGACAGCCCACTGGGTAGATGTATTGCCTCCGCAGCAAGAACAGCAGCGGCGGCACCAGTAGCAGCATCTCGCAAACGCCAACTCATTCCTAGGCAGGCTACGCTTTGTATCACCGCTTTCCAGAAGAGGCACGCAGCTTCAACCTCTTACGGAAACTGAGGAACATCATCGCAGAATGGCTTACCCCAAATGGACTCTCCTGGGGATTTGTGACATCGGACAACGCCAGCAATATTGTGCGTTCATTACATCTGGGCAAATTCCAGCACGTCCCATGTTTTGCACATACATTGAATTTGGTGGTGCAGAATTATTTAAAAAACGACAGGGGCGTGCAAGAGATGCTGTCGGTGGCCCGAAGAATTGCGGGCAACTTTCGGCATTTAGCCACCGCGTGCTGAAGACTGGAGCACCAGCAAACACTACTGAACCTGCCCTGCCATCATCTGAAGCAAGAGGTGGTAACGAGGTGGCATTCAACCCTCTATATGCTTCAGAGGATGGAGGAGCAGCAAAAGGCCATTCAAGCCTATACATCTGCCTACGATATAGGCAAAGGAGGGGGAATGCACCTGACTCAAGCGCAGTGGAGAATGATTTCAACGTTGTGCAAGGTTCTGCAACCCTTTGAACTTGCCACACGTGAAGTCAGTTCAGACACTGCCAGCCTGAGTCAGGTCATTTCCCTCATCAGGCTTTTGCAGAAGAAGCTGGAGACATTGAAGGAGGAGCTAAAACAGAGCGATTCCGCTAGGCATGTGGGACTTGTGGATGGAGCCCTTAATTCGCTTAACCAGGATTCACGGGTGGTCAATCTGTTGAATTCAGAGCACTACATTTTGGCCACCGTGCTCGATCCTAGATTTAAAACATACGTTGTATCTCTCTTTCCGGCAGACACAAGTCTGCAGAGGTTCAAAGACCTGCTGGTGAGAAAATTGTCAAGTCAAGCGGAACGTGACCCGTCAACAGCTCCTCCTTCACATTCTCCCGCAACGGGGGGTGCGAGGAAAAGGCTAAGAATTCCGAGCCCACCCGCTGGCGGTGATGCAGGGCAGTCTGGAGCGAGTGCTGACATCTGTCACTGCATATGATTCTCTCACCATTGAAAGAATGGTGGAGGATTATATGAGTGACCGCATCCAAGTAGGCACGTTAGACAGTCCGTACGTATACTGGCAGGAAAAAGAGGCAATTTGGAGGCCCTTGCAGAAACTGGCTTTATTTTACCTAAGTTGCCCACCCTCCAGTGTGTACTCCGAAAGAGTGTTTAGTGTAGCCGCTCACCTTGTCAGCAATCAGCGTACGAGGTTACTTCCAGAAAATTTGGAGAAGATGATGTTCATCAAAATGAATTATAATCAATTCCTCCGTGGAGACATTCACCAGCAATTGCCTCCAGAAAGTACACAGGGACCTGAGATGGTGGATTCCAGTGGGGACGAATTAATAATCTGTGAGGAGGGGGATGTACACAGTGAAAGGGGTGAGGAATCGGACAATGAGGAGGAGGTGGACATCTTGCCTCTGTAGAGCCAGTTTGTGCAAGGAGAGATTGATTGCTTCTTTTTTGGTGGGGGCCCAAACCAACCAGTCATTTCAGTCACAGTTGTGTGGCAGACCCTGTCGCTGAAATGATGGGTTTGTTAAAGTGTGCATGTCCTGTTTATACAACATAAGGGTGGGTGGGAGGGCCCAAGGACAATTCCATCTTGCACCTCTTTTTTCTTTCATTTTTCTTCCATCATGTGCTATTTGGGGACTATTTTTTTGAAGTGCCATCCTGCCTGACACTGCAGTGCCACTCCTAGATGGGCCAGGTGTTTGTGTCGGCCACTTGTGTCGCTTAGCTTAGCCATCCAGCGACCTTGGTGCACCTCTTTTTTTTCTTTGCATCATGTGCTGTTTGGGGACTATTTTTTTGAAGTGCCATCCTGCCTGACACTGCAGTGCCACTCCTAGATGGGCCAGGTGTTTGTGTCGGCCACTTGTGTCACTTAGCTTAGCCATCCAGCGACCTCGGTGCAAATTTTAGGACTAAAAATAATATTGTGAGGTGTTCAGAATAGACTGAAAATGAGTGGAAATTATGGTTATTGAGGTTAATAATACTATGGGATCAAAATGACCCCCAAATTCTATGATTTAAGCTGTTTTTGAGGGTTTTTTGTAGAGATGAGCGGGTTCGGTTTAACTCGGTTCTCAAAACGGCATCTAATTGGCTCACGGATGTCACGTGTTTTGGATAGCCAATAAGATTCGGTTTTGAGAACCGAGTAAAACCGAGTAAAACCGAATCCGCTCATCTCTAGTTTTTGTAAAAAAACACCCGAATCCAAAACACACCCGAATCCGACAAAAAAATTTCAGGGAGGTTTTGCCAAAACGCGTCCGAATCCAAAACACGGCCGCGGAACCGAATCCAAAACCAAAACACAAAAGCCGAAAAATTTCCGGTACACATCACTAATATACAAATACAAGTGTAATATTGAAAACAGGTACACATAGGAGTAGAATCATCATTTGGGTAGGAGATTGTTGGATATTACCTAAAATTTTGCAGGAAGTTAAGAGTTTTCAGAACTCCAGATACAGTGTAAACCCCCCCCCCCCCCCCCCACACACACACACACAGATAATTCCAGAAGTAGGACTTCAGGTGGATTTTAAGGGGCCAAGATGAGAAGCATTAGACCAGGCAGAAGGTTACAATTGTGCCATAAAAGGGGAGTGACAAAGACAGATTAAGCAATTACAGTACATCCTCCCTACAGTAAACACAGCTGAATTAGATTTGTTTTGTATAGTTAGTAGTGCTGAAAGATGGTGGGGGGAGTGGGTGCTCTGTAGCAGAACCTGTTGGGGTCCCGGGTCCCGCTGCCCCCCCTTTCCCCATTGCAGACAGCAGCAGGGAGAGCCAGGAGAGAGAGGACTGATTGCTGCTGCAGCAGCCTCTCTCCCCCACCCATCACATGGCACATGCTGCTGTGTGCTGGGCCGGTTAGAGAGATGCTGCTGCAGAAGGAGTCAGTCCCCTCTCTACCTGCGTGATGTGCAGGAGGAGCAATCACAACTGCGTCCCCTCCCACTCCACTGCCCACCAGATCGGACACCTGTGCAGCGCGTGCAGCCGCACATAACCTGACATTTTTTATATTTTCTAAGGAGGTGGTCTGGTCACACCACCCTGTGTTGGCCTTGCCCCCTCCCAGTACCTTGGGCCCGGCAGTGCTGTTGATGCCCCTGTGTTTAGTGCAATCTCTGACAATACAACCACTGGTGAGTGTTAATACACACAGTGGCAGATTAGCGATGCAGCTGGTGGGCATCTTGGTAGGATGGCCATCAGCCGCAGCAGTAGCATAAACACGGGAGCGGCTGGGGAAAAAGATGCAGTCACAACTGCAACTACATCCACCTCTGAATCAGGTCCTATGTGGGAGCTAGTGCATACCCTCCAACATTTTACACATAAAAATCGGTACAAATCAAAAAGGGGGCGTGGTCACGGGTAAAGGGAGTGTGGTCCAGGACCCTTTTCCTATACTTTAAATGGAAGTTTGGAGAGCCAAAAATCGGTACAGACCATAAAAAAAGGTACTGTACCTGCTAAACAGGTCCAGTTGGACGGTATGCTATTGTATTATTTCACAAAATCCAAGTTTCCCCTTCCTTGTGTTTGTGCATATTAAAATGCAATGCCACAGTGCTAATTGTTTTATTGTGGTTTCAACCCTGTTTATGAATCCAGTTTCCAGCATTAGAATTTATCTGAGCTATTCAGCTGGAAAACTTTATCTTGGCTCAAATACTATGATAGGGACTGATATGAATGATCTGTACAGCACTGAAAGTATGGTGGTGATATGAAACATTTGTAAGTAGTTGGCTTGTCAGCAATCAATTTTATGGGGACACCAGAACACAGGCACAGTGAGGTCAGCAAGAGTGACGTGCCCAACAGATGTGTCCTCACACACTGTGGCTTCAGTTGCACCAAACAGTCCTCTTCGGCGTACGCCAGGTCACATGCAACGTGGCTGTGCCGAGTGTCTTATTTGCATAAAGAAAAGATTTGGTATTGACAAAAACTAGATTACTCTGATAAATTTGATGTGCAACATCTGTACAGCTGTGTGCGAATGACTCTGAATCTGTATATGAAATGCTACAAAGCAGTGGCCGCTGCCTTTTCTCATGCTAAGTTCCGTTGTGCTTCATTTGCTACTTGGTTACACCTAATTCCTGTGCGGTTAAGTTCACAGCCCGGAGTCTCTTGTATACTTTCAATGGTGCTTTGTTGTGTATGCTATGCAAAATATAAAGCTAAAGATGGCACGCTGCACCTCCCAGGGCTGCTCAGTGCATGGCATATAGATCTCGGTGTATGAGAACTCCTCTGTACTTACTAGAGATGAGCGGGTTCGGTTTCTCTGAATCCGAACCCGCCAGAACTTCATGTTTTTTTTCACGGGTCCGAGCGACTCGGATCTTTCCGCCTTGCTCGGTTAACCCGAGCGCGCCCGAACGTCATCATGACGCTGTCGGATTCTCGCGAGGCTCGGATTCTATCGCGAGACTCGGATTCTATATAAGGAGCCGCGCGTCGCCGCCATTTTCACACGTGCATTGAGATTGATAGGGAGAGGACGTGGCTGGCGTCCTCTCCATTTAGATTATAAGAGACTGAGAGAGATTTACTGGAGCTGACTAGGAGGAGTACTGTTACTGTAGAAGTGTAGAGACTGAGTGGAGAGAGTTTACTAGTGAGGACAGTGCAGTTTACTTTATAATCCGTTCTCTGCCTGAAAAAAGCGATACACAGCACACAGTGACTCAGTCACATACCATATCTGTGTGCACTGCTCAGGCTCAGGCCAGTGTGCTGCATCATCTATTATCTATATATAATATTATATATATCTGTCTGACTGCTCAGCTCACACAGCTTATAATTGTGGGGGAGACTGGGGAGCACTACTGCAGTGCCAGTTATAGGTTATAGCAGGAGCCAGGAGTACATAATATATTATATAGTGAGTGACCACCAGACACACAGTGCAGTTTATTTAATATATCCGTTCTCTGCCTGAAAAAAGCGATACACACAGTGACTCAGTCAGTCACATACCATATCTGTGTGCACTGCTCAGGCTCAGGCCAGTGTGCTGCATCATCTATTATCTATATATAATATTATATATATCTGTCTGACTGCTCAGCTCACACAGCTTATAATTGTGGGGGAGACTGGGGAGCACTACTGCAGTGCCAGTTATAGGTTATAGCAGGAGCCAGGAGTACATAATATATTATATAGTGAGTGACCACCAGACACACAGTGCAGTTTATTTAATATATCCGTTCTCTGCCTGAAAAAAGCGATACACACAGTGACTCAGTCAGTCACATACCATATCTGTGTGCACTGCTCAGGCTCAGGCCAGTGTGCTGCATCATCTATTATCTATATATAATATTATATATATCTGTCTGACTGCTCAGCTCACACAGCTTATAATTGTGGGGGAGACTGGGGAGCACTACTGCAGTGCCAGTTATAGGTTATAGCAGGAGCCAGGAGTACATAATATATTATATAGTGAGTGACCACCAGACACACAGTGCAGTTTATTTAATATATCCGTTCTCTGCCTGAAAAAAGCGATACACACAGTGACTCAGTCAGTCACATACCATATCTGTGTGCACTGCTCAGGCTCAGGCCAGTGTGCTGCATCATCTATATATATTATATATCTGTCTGACTGCTCAGCTCACACAGCTTATAATTGTGGGGGAGACTGGGGAGCACTACAGCAGTGCCAGTTATAGGTTATAGCAGGAGCCAGGAGTACATATTATAATAAGAATTTACTTACCGATAATTCTATTTCTCGGAGTCCGTAGTGGATGCTGGGGTTCCTGAAAGGACCATGGGGAATAGCGGCTCCGCAGGAGACAGGGCACAAAAGTAAAGCTTTTACAGGTCAGGTGGTGTGTACTGGCTCCTCCCCCTATGACCCTCCTCCAGACTCCAGTTAGGTACTGTGCCCGGACGAGCGTACACAATAAGGGAGGATTTTGAATCCCGGGTAAGACTCATACCAGCCACACCAATCACACCGTACAACTTGTGATCTAAACCCAGTTAACAGTATGATAACAGAGGAGCCTCTGAAAGATGGCTTCCTAAACAATAACCCGAATTAGTTAACAATAACTATGTACAAGTATTGCAGATAATCCGCACTTGGGATGGGCGCCCAGCATCCACTACGGACTCCGAGAAATAGAATTATCGGTAAGTAAATTCTTATTTTCTCTATCGTCCTAAGTGGATGCTGGGGTTCCTGAAAGGACCATGGGGATTATACCAAAGCTCCCAAACGGGCGGGAGAGTGCGGATGACTCTGCAGCACCGAATGAGAGAACTCCAGGTCCTCCTTTGCCAGGGTATCAAATTTGCAAAAATTTACAAACGTGTTCTCCCCTGACCACGTAGCTGCTCGGCAGAGTTGTAATGCCGAGACCCCTCGGGCAGCCGCCCAAGATGAGCCCACCTTCCTTGCGGAATGGGCCTTAACAGATTTAGGCTGTGGCAGGCCTGCCACAGAATGTACAAGTTGAATTTTGTTACAAATCCAACGAGCAATCGACTGCTTAGAAGCAGGTGCACCCAACTTGTTGGGTGCATACAGTATAAACAGCGAGTCAGATTTTCTGACTCCAGCCGTCCTTTAAATGTATATTTTTAAGGCTCTGACAACGTCCAACAACTTGGAGTCCTTCAAGTCGTCTGTAGCCGCAGGCACTACAATAGGCTGGTTCAGGTGAAACGCTGATACCACCTTAGGGAGAAAATGCGGACGCGTCCGCAGCTCTGCCCTATGTCGAATGGAAAATTAAATAAGTGCTTTTATAAAACAAAGCCGCCAGTTCAGATACTCTCCCGGCCGAAGCCAGGGCCAGTAACATAGTCACTTTCCATGTGAGATATTTCAAATCCACATTCTTTAGTGGTTCAAACCAATTGGATTTGAGGAAATCTAAAACTACATTTAGATCCCACGGTGCCACCTTAGGCACCACAGGAGGCTGTATATGCAGTACTCCTTTGATAAAAATCTGGACCTCAGGAACCGAGGCCAATTCTTTTTGGAAGAATATTGATAGGGCCGAAATTTGAACCTTAATAGATCCCAATTTGAGACCCAAAGACAATCCTGATTGCAGGAAATGTAGGAAAACGACCCAGTTGAAATTCCTCCATCGGAGCACTCCGCTGCTCGCACCACGCAACATATTTTCGCCCAATACGGCGATAAAGCTTCGCGGTGACTTCCTACCTTGCCTTTATCAAGGTAGGAATGACTTCTTCTGGAATGCCTTTTCCTTTTAGGATCTGGCATTCAAACGCCATGCCGTCAAACGCAGCCGCGGTAAGTCTTGAAAAAGACAAGGACCCTGCTGAAGCAGGTCCCTTCTCAGAAGTAGAGGCCACGGATCGTCCGTGACCATCTCTTGAAGTTCCGGGTACCAAGTCCTTCTTGGCCAATCCGGAGCCACTAGTCTTACTCCTCTTTGCCGTATAATCCTCAATACCTTTGGTATGAGAGGCAGAGGAGGAAACACATATACCGACTGGTACACCCAAGGTGTTACCAGCGCGTCCACAGCTATTGCCTGCGGATCTCTTGACCTGGCGCAATACCTGTCCAGTGTTTTGTTGAGGCGAGACGCCATCATGTCCACCATTGGTTTTACCCAACGGTTTAATAGCATGTGGAAAACTTCTGGATGAAGTCCCCACTCTCCCGGGTGAAGGTCGTGTCTGCTGAGGAAGTCTGCTTCCCAGTTGTCCACGCCCGGGATGAATACTGCTGACAGTGCTATCACGTGATTCTCCGCCCAGCGAAGGATCCTGGCAGCTTCTGCCATTGCCCTCCTGCTTCTTGTGCCGCCCTGTCTGTTTACATGGGCGACTGCCGTGATGTTGTCCGACTGGATCAACACCGGTCTTCCTTGAAGCAGAGGTTCCGCCTGGCTTAGAGCATTGTAGATTGCTCTTAGTTCCAGAATGCTTATGTGAAGAGACTTTTTCAGGCTCGACCACACTCCCTGGAAATTTTTTCCCTGTGTGACTGCTCCCCAGCCTCTCAGGCTGGCATCCGTGGTCACCAGGATCCAATCCTGCATGCCGAATCTGCGGCCCTCCAATAGATGAGCCTCCTGCAACCACCACAGAAGGGATACCCTTGTCCTCGGCGACAGGGTTATCCGCAGGTGCATCTGAAGATGCGACCCTGACCATTTGTCCAGCAGCTCCGTTTGCATGGAATCTGCCGAAAGGGATTGCTTCGTAAGAAGCTACCATTTTTTCCCAGGACTCTTGTGCATTGATGTACAGACACCTTTCCTGGTTTTAGGAGGTTCCTGACCAGGTCAGATAACTCCTTGGCTTTTTCTTCGGGAAGAAAAACCTTTTTCTGAACTGTGTCCAGAATCATCCCCAGGAACAGCAGACGAGTTGTCGGCATTAATTGGGATTTTGGAATATTCAGAATCCATCCGTGCTGCTTTAGCACCTCTTGAGATAGTGCTAAACCCATCTCTAGCTGTTCTCTGGACCTTGCCCTTATTAGGAGATCGTCCAAGTATGGGATAATTAATACGCCTTTTCTTCGAAGAAGAAATATTATCTCGGCCATTACCTTTGTAAAGACCCGAGGTGCCGTGGACAAACCAAACGGCAGCGTCTGAAACTGATAGTGACAGTTTTGTACAACGAACCTGAGGTACCCCTGGTGTGAGGGGTAATTGGAACGTGGAGATACGCATCCTTGATGTCCAAGGATACCATAAAGTCCCCTTCTTCCAGGTTCGCTATCACTGCTCTGAGTGACTCCATCTTGAACTTGAACTTCTTTATGTACAGGTTCAAGGACTTCAGATTTAGAATAGGCCTTACCGAGCCATCCGGCTTCGGTACCACAAAAAGAGTGGAATAATACCCCTTCCCTTGTTGTAGAAGAGGTACCTTGACTATCACCTGCTGAGAATACAGCTTGTGAATGGCTTCCAAAACCGTCTCCCTTTCTGAGGGGGACGTTGGTAAAGCAGACTTCAGGAAACGGCGAGGTGGCTCTGTCTCTAATTTCAACCTGTACCCCTGAGATATTATCTGCAGGATCCAGGGATTTACCTGCGAGTGAGCCCACTGCGCGCTGTAATTTTTGAGACGACCGCCTACCGCCCCCGAGTCCGCTTGCGAAGCCCCAGCGTCATGCTGAGGCTTTTGTAGAAGCCGGGGAGGGCTTCTGTTCCTGGGAAGGAGCTGCCTGTTGCTGTCTCTTCCCTCGTCCTCTGCCTCGTGGCAGATATGAATAGCCCTTTGCTCTCTTATTTTTAAAGGAACGAAAGGGCTGCGGTTGAAAGGTCGGTGCCTTTTTCTGTTGGAGAGTGACTTGAGGTAGAAAGGTGGATTTCCCGGCCGTAGCCGTGGCCACCAAATCCGATAGACCGACCCCAAATAACTCCTCTACGCATCGCCTGTCCACTGTCGTGTCCATAAAGCTCTTCTGGCCGAAATGGACATAGCACTTACCCGTGATGCCAGTGTGCAGATATCTCTCTGTGCATCACGCATATAAAGAAATGCATCCTTTATTTGTTCTAACGACAGTAAAATATTGTCCCTGTCCAGGGTATCAATATTTTCGATCAGGGACTCTGACCAAACTACCCCAGCACTGCACATCCAGGCAGTCGCAATAGCTGGTCGTAGTATAACACCTGCATGTGTGTATATACCTTTTTGGATATTTTCCATCCTCCTATCTGATGGATCTTTAAGTGCGGCCGTCTCAGGAGAGGGTAACGCCACTTGTTTTGATAAGCGTGTTAGCGCTTTGTCCACCCTAGGAGGTGTTTCCCAGCGCTCCCTAACCTCTGGCGGGAAAGGGTATAAAGCCAATAACTTCTTTGAAATTAGCAGTTTTTTATCGGGGCACCCCACGCTTCATCACACACGTCATTTAATTCTTCTGATTCGGTAAAAACTACTGGTAGTTTTTTCACACCCCACATAATACCCTGTTTAGTGGTACCTGTAGTATCAGCTAAATGTAACATCTCCTTTATTGCCAAAATCATATAACGTGTGGCCCTACTGGAAAATACGGTTGATTCGTCACCTTCACCACCGGAATCAGTGCCTGTGTCTGGGTCTGTGTCGACCGACTGAGGCAAGGGGCGTTTTACAGCCCCTGACGGTGTTTGAGGCGCCTGGACAGGCACTAATTGAGTGTCCGGCCGCCTCATGTCGGCAAACGACTGCTTAAGCGAGTTGACGCTATCCCGTAATTCCACAAATAAAGGCATCCATTCTGGTGTCGACCCCCTAGGAGGTGACATCCTCATATTTGGCAATTGCTCCGCCTCCACACCAATAACGTCCTCATACATGTCGACACACACGTACCGACACACAGCAGACACACAGGGAATGCTCTATACGAAGACAGGACCCACTAGCCCTTTGGGGAGACAGAGGGAGAGTCTGCCAGCACACACCAAAAAGCGCTATATATGACAGGGATAGCCTTATGATTAAGTGCTCCCTTATAGCTGCTTTTATATTAATATATATATAGCCATTTATTTTGCCCCCCCTCTCTGTTATACCCTGTTTCTGTAGTGCAGTGCAGGGGAGAGACCTGGGAGCCTTCCTGACCAGCGGAGCTGTGACAGAAAATGGCGCCGTGTGCTGAGGAGATAGGCCCCGCCCCTTTTCCGGCGGGCTCGTCTCCCGCTATTTAGTACATTTAGGCAGGGGTAAATATCTCCATATAGCCTCTGGGGCTATATGTGAGGTATTTTTAGCCTTTTTAAAGGTTTTCATTTGCCTCCCAGGGCGCTCCCCCCCCAGCGCCCTGCACCCTCAGTGACTGCCGTGTGAAGTGTGCTGAGAGGAAAATGGCGCACAGCTGCAGTGCTGTGCGCTACCTTAAGAAGACTGCAGGAGTCTTCAGCCGCCGATTCTGGACCTCTTCTTGCTTCAGCATCTGTGAGGGGGCCGGCGGCGTGGCTCCGGTGACCATCCAGGCTGTACCTGTGATCGTCCCTCTGGAGCTTCATGTCCAGTAGCCAAGAAGCCAATCCATCCTGCACGCAGGTGAGTTCACTTCTTCTCCCCTCTGTCCCTCGTTGCAGTGATCCTGTTGCCAGCAGGAATCACTGTAAAATAAAAAACCTAAGCTAAACTCTCTAAGCAGCTCTTTATGAGAGCCACCTAGAATTGCACCCTTCTCGGCCGGGCACAAAAATCTAACTGGAGTCTGGAGGAGGGTCATAGGGGGAGGAGCCAGTACACACCACCTGACCTGTAAAAGCTTTACTTTTGTGCCCTGTCTCCTGCGGAGCCGCTATTCCCCATGGTCCTTTCAGGAACCCCAGCATCCACTTAGGACGATAGAGAAATTAAAATTAAACAGTGCACACTTTTGCTGCAGGAGTGCCACTGCCAGTGTGACTGACCAGTGACCTGACCACACTGACCACCAGTATAGTTAGTAGTATACTTATATTGTGATTGCCTGAAAAAGTTAAACACTCGTCGTGTGACTTCACTTGTGTGTTTTTTTTTTTTTTATTCTATAAAAATAAAACTCATTCTGCTGACAGACAGTGTCCAGCAGGTCCGTCATTATATAATATATAATATATACCTGTCCGGCTGCAGTAGTGATATATATATATTTTTTATATCATTTATCATCCAGTCGCAGCAGACACAGTACGGTAGTTCACGGCTGTAGCTACCTCTGTGTCTCTGCACTCGGCAGGCAGTCCGTCCATAATTGTAATACCACCTAACCGTGGATTTTTTTCATTCTTCTTTATACATACATAGTTACATAGACATCTTCTCTTTATCAACCAGTCTATATTAGCTGCAGACACAGTACAGTACGGTAGTTCACGGCTGTGGCTACCTCTGTGTCTGCACTCGGCAGGCAGTCCGTCCATAATTGTATACCACCTAACCGTGGTTTTTTTTCATTCTTCTTTATACATACATAGTTACATAGACATCTTCTCTTTATCAACCAGTCTATATTAGCTGCAGACACAGTACAGTACGGTAGTTCACGGCTGTGGCTACCTCTGTGTCTGCACTCGGCAGGCAGTCCGTCCATAATTGTATACCACCTAACCGTGGATTTTTTTCAGTCTTCTTTATACATACATAGTTACATAGACATCTTCTCTTTATCAACCAGTCTATATTAGCTGCAGACACAGTACAGTACGGTAGTTCACGGCTGTGGCTACCTCTGTGTCTGCAGTTGGCAGGCAGTCCATAATTGTATACTAGTATCCATCTCCATTGTTTACCTGAGGTGCCTTTTAGTTGTGCCTATTAAAATATGGAGAACAAAAATGTTGAGGTTCCAAAATTAGGGAAAGATCAAGATCCACTTCCACCTCGTGCTGAAGCTGCTGCCACTAGTCATGGCCGAGACGATGAAATGCCAGCAACGTCGTCTGCCAAGGCCGATGCCCAATGTCATAGTACAGAGCATGTCAAATCCAAAACACCAAATATCAGAAAAAAAAGGACTCCAAAACCTAAAATAAAATTGTCGGAGGAGAAGCGTAAACTTGCCAATATGCCATTTACCACATGGAGTGGCAAGGAACGGCTGAGGCCCTGGCCTATGTTCATGGCTAGTGGTTCAGCTTCACATGAGGATGGAAGCACTCAGCCTCTCGCTAGAAAAATGAAAAGACTCAAGCTGGCAAAAGCAGCACAGCAAAGAACTGTGCATTCTTCGAAATCCCAAATCCACAAGGAGAGTCCAATTGTGTCGGTTGCGATGCCTGACCTTCCCAACACTGGACGTGAAGAGCATGCGCCTTCCACCATTTGCACGCCCCCTGCAAGTGCTGGAAGGAGCACCCGCAGTCCAGTTCCTGATAGTCAGATTGAAGATGTCAGTGTTGAAGTACACCAGGATGAGGAGGATATGGGTGTTGCTGGCGCTGGGGAGGAAATTGACCAGGAGGATTCTGATGGTGAGGTGGTTTGTTTAAGTCAGGCACCCGGGGAGACACCTGTTGTCCGTGGGAGGAATATGGCCGTTGACATGCCTGGTGAAAATACCAAAAAAATCAGCTCTTCGGTGTGGAGGTATTTCACCAGAAATGCGGACAACAGGTGTCAAGCCGTGTGTTCCCTTTGTCAAGCTGTAATAAGTAGGGGTAAGGACGTTAACCACCTCGGAACATCCTCCCTTATACGTCACCTGCAGCGCATTCATAATAAGTCAGTGACAAGTTCAAAAACTTTGGGTGACAGCGGAAGCAGTCCACTGACCAGTAAATCCCTTCCTCTTGTAACCAAGCTCACGCAAACCACCCCACCAGCTCCCTCAGTGTCAATTTCCTCCTTCCCCAGGAATGCCAATAGTCCTGCAGGCCATGTCACTGGCAATTCTGACGAGTCCTCTCCTGCCTGGGATTCCTCCGATGCATCCTTGCGTGTAACGCCTACTGCTGCTGGCGCTGCTGTTGTTGCCGCTGGGAGTCGATGGTCATCCCAGAGGGGAAGTCGTAAGCCCACTTGTACTACTTCCAGTGAGCAATTGACTGTTCAACAGTCCTTTGCGAGGAAGATGAAATATCACAGCAGTCATCCTACTGCAAAGCGGATAACTGAGGCCTTGACAACTATGTTAGTGTTAGACGTGCGTCCGGTATCCGCCGTTAGTTCACAGGGAACTAGACAATTTATTGAGGCAGTGTGCCCCCGTTACCAAATACCATCTAGGTTCCACTTCTCTAGGCAGGCGATACCGAGAATGTACACGGACGTCAGAAAAAGACTCACCAGTGTCCTAAAAAATGCAGTTGTACCCAATGTCCACTTAACCACGGACATGTGGACAAGTGGAGCAGGGCAGGGTCAGGACTATATGACTGTGACAGCCCACTGGGTAGATGTATGGACTCCCGCCGCAAGAACAGCAGCGGCGGCACCAGTAGCAGCATCTCGCAAACGCCAACTCTTTCCTAGGCAGGCTACGCTTTGTATCACCGCTTTCCAGAATACGCACACAGCTGAAAACCTCTTACGGCAACTGAGGAAGATCATCGCGGAATGGCTTACCCCAATTGGACTCTCCTGTGGATTTGTGGCATCGGACAACGCCAGCAATATTGTGTGTGCATTAAATATGGGCAAATTCCAGCACGTCCCATGTTTTGCACATACCTTGAATTTGGTGGTGCAGAATTTTTTAAAAAACGACAGGGGCGTGCAAGAGATGCTGTCGGTGGCCAGAAGAATTGCGGGACACTTTCGGCGTACAGGCACCACGTACAGAAGACTGGAGCACCACCAAAAACTACTGAACCTGCCCTGCCATCATCTGAAGCAAGAAGTGGTAACGAGGTGGAATTCAACCCTCTATATGCTTCAGAGGTTGGAGGAGCAGCAAAAGGCCATTCAAGCCTATACAATTGAGCACGATATAGGAGGTGGAATGCACCTGTCTCAAGTGCAGTGGAGAATGATTTCAACGTTGTGCAAGGTTCTGATGCCCTTTGAACTTGCCACACGTGAAGTCAGTTCAGACACTGCCAGCCTGAGTCAGGTCATTCCCCTCATCAGGCTTTTGCAGAAGAAGCTGGAGGCATTGAAGAAGGAGCTAAAAGGGAGCGATTCCGCTAGGCATGTGGGACTTGTGGATGCAGCCCTTAATTCGCTTAACAAGGATTCACGGGTGGTCAATCTGTTGAAATCAGAGCACTACATTTTGGCCACCGTGCTCGATCCTAGATTTAAAGCCTACCTTGGATCTCTCTTTCCGGCAGACACAAGTCTGCTGGGGTTGAAAGACCTGCTGGTGACAAAATTGTCAAGTCAAGCGGAACGCGACCTGTCAACATCTCCTCCTTCACATTCTCCCGCAACTGGGGGTGCGAGGAAAAGGCTCAGAATTCCGAGCCCACCCGCTGGCGGTGATGCAGGGCAGTCTGGAGCGACTGCTGATGCTGACATCTGGTCCGGACTGAAGGACCTGACAACGATTACGGACATGTCGTCTACTGTCACTGCATATGATTCTCTCAACATTGATAGAATGGTGGAGGATTATATGAGTGACCGCATCCAAGTAGGCACGTCACACAGTCCGTACTTATACTGGCAGGAAAAAGAGGCAATTTGGAGGCCCTTGCACAAACTGGCTTTATTCTACCTAAGTTGCCCTCCCACAAGTGTGTACTCCGAAAGAGTGTTTAGTGCCGCCGCTCACCTTGTCAGCAATCGGCGTACGAGGTTACATCCAGAAAATGTGGAGAAGATGATGTTCATTAAAATGAATTATAATCAATTCCTCCGCGGAGACATTGACCAGCAGCAATTGCCTCCACAAAGTACACAGGGAGCTGAGATGGTGGATTCCAGTGGGGACGAATTGATAATCTGTGAGGAGGGGGATGTACACGGTGATATATCGGAGGGTGAAGATGAGGTGGACATCTTGCCTCTGTAGAGCCAGTTTGTGCAAGGAGAGATTAATTGCTTCTTTTTTGGGGGGGGTCCAAACCAACCCGTCATATCAGTCACAGTCGTGTGGCAGACCCTGTCACTGAAATGATGGGTTGGTTAAAGTGTGCATGTCCTGTTTTGTTTATACAACATAAGGGTGGGTGGGAGGGCCCAAGGACAATTCCATCTTGCACCTCTTTTTTCTTTTCTTTTTCTTTGCATCATGTGCTGATTGGGGAGGGTTTTTTGGAAGGGACATCCTGCGTGACACTGCAGTGCCACTCCTAGATGGGCCCGGTGTTTGTGTCGGCCACTAGGGTCGCTAATCTTACTCACACAGTCAGCTACCTCATTGCGCCTCTTTTTTTCTTTGCGTCATGTGCTGTTTGGGGAGGGTTTTTTGGAAGGGACATCCTGCGTGACACTGCAGTGCCACTCCTAGATGGGCCCGGTGTTTGTGTCGGCCACTAGGGTCGCTAATCTTACTCACACAGCTACCTCATTGTGCCTCTTTTTTTCTTTGCGTCATGTGCTGTTTGGGGAGGGTTTTTTGGAAGGGACATCCTGCGTGACACTGCAGTGCCACTCCTAGATGGGCCCGGTGTTTGTGTCGGCCACTAGGGTCGCTAATCTTACTCACACAGCTACCTCATTGCGCCTCTTTTTTTCTTTGCGTCATGTGCTGTTTGGGGAGGGTTTTTTGGAAGGGCCATCCTGCGTGACACTGCAGTGCCACTCCTAGATGGGCCCGGTGTTTGTGTCGGCCACTAGGGTCGCTAATCTTACTCACACAGCTACCTCATTGCGCCTCTTTTTTTCTTTGCGTCATGTGCTGTTTGGGGAGGGTTTTTTGGAAGGGACATCCTGCGTGACACTGCAGTGCCACTCCTAGATGGGCCCGGTGTTTGTGTCGGCCACTAGGGTCGCTTATCTTACTCACACAGCGACCTCGGTGCAAATTTTAGGACTAAAAATAATATTGTGAGGTGTGAGGTATTCAGAATAGACTGAAAATGAGTGTAAATTATGGTTTTTGAGGTTAATAATACTTTGGGATCAAAATGACCCCCAAATTCTATGATTTAAGCTGTTTTTTAGTGTTTTTTGAAAAAAACACCTGAATCCAAAACACACCCGAATCCGACAAAAAAAATTCGGTGAGGTTTTGCCAAAACGCGTTCGAACCCAAAACACGGCCGCGGAACCGAACCCAAAACCAAAACACAAAACCCGAAAAATTTCAGGCGCTCATCTCTAGTACTTACAGCATTTTACACCCACCAGCAGTACTACTGTCAGCATGATTAGAATTATACTGCAGTTGTACTGCCACTGCCAGCATGCATAAAATGATTTAGTTGCATATTACACTTCTTGATGTCACCATATATGTGTTCTGGTGTTCCCATAATGCTTGTGGACATTCGGTTTGTCAGCAAGCCATGCGCTTCAGCAAAAATTAACTATAATAAATGCTTAAATAAAACTTTCTGCTAATTTCTAATATTTTATTAACCATTCTCTCAGTCCTGTCATTTGTCACCCGCCATTTCTTTTGTTTGAAACAGTAGAAGCAATAGTCAGAAGAACTGTTCATTCCTGCATCTGATGATAGGATTCTGCAGCTTTTGGTCACGGATAGGCTGGTAGAGCACTACACTGTCATGAGGTCATCACTGTAACACAATCAGTGACTATCAGTGGATCAATATTTGCCACTGATAAACTGACAAGGCCAAGGCATATGCTGTAAAGCTCGTTGGGGAATTATTTTTCCCACACATGGTCAGAACCGCATGGACCCTCATTGCTGGGTACAGATAATGCCATCACTACAGAAAACCACTTACAGTATGTAGGATAGGAAAATGATTTATAATCTCCATCTTTCCAGTTGAATACAAATTCAGTTATAAAATAATTGTGCTGAAATAATTATTTTTGCAGAATGTGTATTGCAGGTTCCAAGAAGGCACCACGGCAGGGATAAAAGAACTGTCTGTGAGACTCATGGATTATTGGGAGACCTACGATATACAAACAGCAGGCTATTGTATTGGAACGGTGATCACCAGACAAAAAAGTGGGCACGGATGTGTTACGATGATATATATCATGTCATGAAGGGGTGTGAGGATTGTCTTTGGAAAGTTGGAAACCCATTATATGATATTTGCTTGCAATTCTGCAAAACAGCTAAAATTTGCATTATTTCTGTGATGGCAGTTTGGGCACATATACAGTGCTATCAACATATTTCCATGCAACTCTGCATCTTTCCCTTTGTGCATAATATTGTGCTACTGTAGGTAAAGGATAGAAAACATTTGACATCTGTATTTTGCCATTTAAACTTCTGAGTTGAATCCTGCATTGTCCGTAATTAAACGTACAGACAGGAAATCTGCAGAGAAGGAAATACTTCACAGTACTATCTCAGATACCAGTGTCAAAAATTGCCAGAACCATTTTGATATACAGTAATACTGTAATAATATGAATACTTCTAAGATACATTATGTCTGACGTTGGCTTGCTATTTTGTACCTTCCTAGGTACAGACAATACAATGTACTATATTTTTCAGCAAATGGCATTGTATCATAAAAATAATAAAACATAGTATCTAGTGTCACCAACAGAAACCTATTTCAAGGATTTAAACACAATAAATAACTTTTCCAATCATAAAATGCCTTATATCTAACTTCTAAAAAGGAAAAAAACCAAGAAAAGAAAGAAAGAGGGAGGGAAAAAAGGGAAGAAAAGAAAAATTAAAAGAGAGAGGGGAAAAGGGGGGTGGGGGGTAGTGTGCGTGTGTGAGGGGGGGGGGGGGGGGGGTAGTGAGGATGACCCAGTCTATAAAAAAAATATGAACAAACAGTATAACATACTGTACTGTAGAGCAATTACTACCATATAAACGAGGTCAGTAGGAATTACCAGTGTCCAGGATGCCAGCCGTCAGTACACCGACAGCGGCATCCTGGCCACCAGAATGCCGGCAGCAGGGCAAGTGCTAGAAAGCCCCTTGCGGGCACACTACGCTTGCCATGCTGCGGGCGCGGTTATATTGTCCCTCTATGGGTGTCATGGAAACCCACAGAGGGGGAAAAGCGTGTGGCCCCAGTATTCCGGCGGCAGGATTTCCCCGCTAGTTGGGATTCTAGCATCAAATTGTGGCCGCCGGGATCCCGACTAGGGGTATTTTAACGGCTTCCCATATAAACAAGTAAAACATAAATCTCTCTATGTTGATAGTATACACCTCCTTGTTCTATAAACTTAGAGCTGTTGGTAAAGATACCAATTAATAGATTCAAAACATTTTAACAGTTGTGAGCAGATGAATTCAGTGTTTCAATATATGACCCTGATTTTTTATAAAATGTATTAAACCCCTAATTCTATATATGGCATGAAAGCTTGTCTGTCTCGATATATCAGATGAAATAATGCTGTTGTAACCTGCTCCAACCAACTTATTTGATAGAATATTTTTTTTTCGCTTTCATCATCACTATAATTATCAATATAAGTAGAAGCTGTTTATACAGTACCTAAACTTTATTTTCCAAGATTCAAAATTCGCACACAGTAATGCAACAGGATCCAAGGTGCATCTTAGATTAAATGGTCTATTTATAAATTCCTAATTATTCCTATTTATAAATTCCAAATAACTTGACAACTTGCCTTCCTGGCCTCCTCACTTCCTTTCTTCTGACATTCCTCTACTGACATTCCTCCATTATCAACATCCCTATTGATATCCCCACAAAATCCCCTTCCTCTAAACTCCTCAACCTCACATTCCCACTTGGTCTCTCCCAGTGGATCTCCTCACCCTCCCATGTGAGGTCACTTGATCTGGTCTTCACCTACCACTGTGATATGTCACCAACTCCCCATTTCCCTTGTCTGACCATCACCTGCTCTCATTTAACTTATTGCTCTCTGCTTTTCCATCTCTACCTCCTAAGACTACAGTACCATCACTAAGCGTAACATTGAGGCTATCGACACCACCTCCCTATCCTCCATGTTTGACTCACTTCCATCTCCTCCTCTTTTTCCTATTCTCTCTCTCTCTCTGCTGATTGGCTGAGAGAGCTTCTGTCATGGCTCTCAGCCAATAATAGATTTCAATGGGCAGCAGAGGGGTGAGAATACGGCCCACCCCCACCTTCCACACTGAGGACACTGCCAACACTGCTGGCACCCCCACACCGCTGACACTACTGGGACCCCCACTCTGCCAACACTTTTGTCTTCCTCATACTGCTGACACCACCGACACCCCCACATTGAGGCACCACCAGCACCCCTACATTTAGGGCACTGCCGGCACCCCTTTATTGCTGACACTGCTGGCACCCCTGCATTGCGGACAGCACCTGCACCCCCTTTATTATGGACACCACTGGCACCCCTTCACTGCCGAAACCAATGGCAATCCCCCGCATTGAGGACACTGCTGGAAACCCTGCACTGAGGACACTATCGGCACCCCCTGCATTGAGGACATAGCCGGCACCCCCCTGCATTGTGGACACTGTCGGCACCCCCCACATTGAGAGCACTGCCAGCACTCCCGCATTGAAGACACTATCGCCACCCCCCGCATTGAAGACACTGGCAGTGCCCTTGCAATGAGGACAGCGTTGGCACCCCTGCATTGCCGACACTGCTGGCACCTCTGCATTGCCAACACTGCCGACACCCCTGTATTGCCAACACTGCCAGCATCCTTGCATTGAGGATACTGCAGCACCCCTCACTAAGGACACCACCTCACCCTTGCACTGCCGACACTAATGGCAACCCCACACTAAGGACACCGCCAGTACCCCCTGTCACTGTATAACTATTTATGTACAGTATCTGACCTGCACTGTAACCTGCACTGTATCTGACCCACGCTGTATCCCGCAGTTACAGAACTTTGAGGGTAATTCAGATCTGATCGATGCTGTGCATTTTTGCACAGCTTGTGATCAGATCTAAACTGCGCATGCGTGTGATTCGCAATGCGTTGGCGCATCGCACAGCTGCACCGGGCATCAGTGCCTAGCGACGGGATGGTGCGAAGATTCTGAATGCACAAGCGTTCGCAAAAAGATTGACAGGAAGAGACCATTTGTGGGTGGCAACTGACCATTTTACAGGAATGTCCGAAAAAACGCAGGCGGAATCGGGCGTTTTCAGGGAAGGTGTCTGACGTCAGCTCCGGCCCCGATCAGCAGCAAGACATCGCAGTGGCTGAGTAAGTCCTGGGCTGTGCAGCTCTGCTACTAAATAAAACGCACACTTACACACAGCTTATACCCTCCCTCTGTAGGCGGCAACTATCTGATTGCAGGGCAGCAAAAAACGCAGCCCAGCGATCAGATCTGAATTATCCCTTCTATATTATGGTCTGGGTAATGTTGGGGGAGCTTCTGAAGAAAAAATGGCTGGTTTATTGGGGATTTACATAGGCACAGAGTGGCAGTCATCAGTGGTCCAGGGCCCTTAGGAGGGAGGTACAGATTCGGCACTGAGAATATGCATGTTCCGGGGCCATGTGCACTTGTTTAGGATGAAGAATATTGTGAGCTGTGAGGTGGTCAAAATTTACTGAAAATTACTGGAAGTTAATGTTACTGAGGTTAATAATACTAAAGGGACAAAAAAGAGGCCCAAAATAATTATGCAAATTTAGCTTTTGACAATTTTTTTGGGGAAAAAATACAAAACCAAAACCAGTGAGGGCCGTTTTTGCAAAACCAAAACCGAATGATGAATTAGAACCAAAGCTGTAAAAATGGTCTGGTGCACATCTCTAGATAAAACACTGCCTGCTCAATATTTATATTAGTATAAATAGATCAACTACCTGATAGCCAATCGGTAATAAAACCAGAAGTGCATCGTCCAAGTAAATGCCAAAATGTCTGGTATTTCTGTCAATTTTACCATTGACACAGGGGCGGAACTACTGGCGGGGCAGGCAGTGCATTGCACTGGGGCCCCGCCGCACTCAAGGGCCCACAGCCGCCGGCCGGCATTACATGAATGAGTCACAATGACTCATTGTGTGCCATGCCGCAGCCGCACACCAGCGCTCCCGTGACCCGCCCGTCATACGGAACGATTCTGGCCACCCGCACACGAAGGAGGGAGGAGGGTCCGTCCCTCCCTCCCTCATATACAAACAGGTCACAGTCTCTCAGTGAAGGAGAGAGCCGCAGCAGCGCTTTGTTACTGGTGGAGGCGCTGCTGCTGCTGCTCCTCTGCTTCACTATAGGCTGTCTCTGAGAACAGCCTATAGGGAAGCAGAGGGGCAGCAGCAGCAGCGCCTCCACCAGTAACACAGCGCTGCTGCGGCTCCCTCCTTCACCTCCCTCCTCCTTCTTCTCTACTGCCCGGGAAGCTGCACCGAGGAGCCTGAGCCAACAGAGAGGGTAAGTATAATTCTTCTTTCTTTCTTTCTTTCTTTCTTTCTTTCTTTCTTTCTTTCTTTCTTTCTTTCTTTCTTTCTTTCTTTCTGTCTCTTTCTTTCTGTCTCTTTCTTTTTTTATTTGTTGGGACTGCCTGCCGCAATGTGTAAAAAGGGGGGAGTCGGGACTGCCTGCCGCTATGTATAAAAATGGGGAATCTGCCTGCCGCAATGTAAAAAATGGGGAATCTGCCTGCCGCAATGTAAAAATGGGGAATCTGCCTGCCGCAATGTGTAAAAATGGGGAATCTGCCTGCCGCAATGTAAAAATGGGGAATCTGCCTGCGGCAATGTGTAAAAATGGGGAATCTGCCTGCCGCTATGTATAAAAATGGGGAATCTGCCTGCCGCTATGTATAAAAATGGGAAATCTGCCTGCCGCTATGTGTAAAAAGGTAGAATCTGCCTGCCGTAATGTGTAAAAAGGGCACGCTATCTGCCGTTATGTGTAAAAGTGTATGGTGTCTGCCGTAATGTGTAAAATGGGGACGCTGTCTGCCGTAATGTGTAAAATGGGGACGCTGTCTGCCGTAACGTGTAAAAAGTGCACGCTGTCTGCCGCTATGTGTAACAAGGGCACGCTGTCTGCCGCTATGTGTAACGAGGGCACGCTGTCTGCCATTGTGTAAAAAGTGTATGCTGTCTGCCGCTATGTGTAACGAGGGCACGCTGTCTGCCATTGTGTAAAAAGTGTATGCTGTCTGCCGCTATGTGTAACGAGGGCACGCTGTCTGCCGTTATGTGTAAAAAGTGCACACTGTCTGCCGTTATGTGTAAAAAGGGGAATCTGTTCGCTGTAAGGAGTAAAAGGGTCTCTACCTGGTGTAGTGGTGCTACTGTGCGGCGTAATTTGAAGAATGGAGACTACTGTGCACCGTTTTATGAATTGGTATTATTTTGTGGACACACCCCTTCCCCACGAAGCCACGCCACTATGTATTTTTGCGCGCGCCTACGGCGCGCACTGCCCATGGGGTGAACTTGGATGGGATGGGGGGGGGCCCAAAGCATTTTGTTGCACCTGGGCCCACCGCTTGCTTGTTCCGCCACTGCATTGACAGTTTCTTCCCCATCCACATCAATTTTGAAATCATCTTATTTCAAACTGCTATATAATAATAATAATAATAATAATAATTATTATTATTATTTATTTTATTATCTTAGTATTTGTGAAATAAAGTAATGTAAGGTATTTGTAAAGTATTTGGAGACAATATGATTATATGAAAGTTCTTTGTATTTCCTTTCTCTTTTTACTTGTAAACTTATTGACTTTTGAAAATGGAATAAAGATACTTGGAAAAATAATTGTATTGTCACTTTTTCCCAAAAGAGTTTTTCATCTTAAATGAAAAAGTGTTTCAGTACCACTCCCTTACTCCATCAGAAATACAAAATCAGATACATGATTAGCCTACCATAATCCGTTGATTACTGGGGTGGTATTCATGTGACCGGCGGTAAGGAGAACGATGGTCACATGACCTCCCCCAACATACCGCCCCCTCACTATCCCGGCATGCCGACCAACAGGGACTATTTCCACTCATGTGTGTCCACGACACCCATAGAGTGGGAATAGAACCTTCGCCACCAAGCTCGCAGCATGGCGAGCGCAGAGAGCCTGCAAGGGGCTTGCTGCACTCGCCCCCCCCCTCCCGGCTGGGGGATTGGTATGCTGCCGGGATCCCCGCGTCGGTCAGCCATACCACACGCGATTACTGTAACTGGGCACACACGCGGTATGTGCAGGCATATTGGCGATTGGCTATTCACAATGGCATATCTACAATGGATGCCGGGTGTCTGGTGCACACAGGTTTCTGGTTCCACCAGTTCCCATACTACAGAACCCATTCAAAAAACTTCTCTATTGGCTCCGCAGGTATTACCAGGAACATGGCACAGATGCCATGTTTCCAGAGATCTGCGCATGCTCACTACAGAAATCCCCAGAAAAATGGCACCTGCGCAGTAGACTCTGGCAAATGCAGAAAACAGAGAGAGGAGCCCACACAAAAGCTGTACACGGACCCTCGCCTCTATTGATCTGCCCCTGACTGCTCACCTTAGATTTTAAGTCAATTACTTTTGTGCTCAGGAATACCATCTAGAATAGTGTTTCCCAGCCTCGGTCCTTAAGGAACACTAACAGCCCAGGGTTTAAGCATTTTCATGCTTGAGCACATATGGTTCAATCAAAATAATTAAGGTACTAATTAAGTCACCTATGCTGAAGTCTGGCTATTTTTAGAACTAGAACTGTGACTGTGCCTTTGTAGTGGGGTCCCTCGGGGACCCCAAAAGAGTGGCAAGTCTGAAGTCTGAAATCTTCAGGGTACATACACTGAGACAGTAGGGCCTGGAAGAGGTTCCATTGGCTTCCATGGTCACATTAGTGATGGTTTCCCTTGGCTCCCCACAAGGCCGAAGGCGGGCCTTAATCTGAAGAGATTCACATTACAATAATTTAAAAAAAAAAAATAATAACGTGTGAGTCAGTCATGGCTCACCAGAGCGCAAATCTAAGATGACCACGGTCAGCCAATTGCGGCCCACTGAATCACTGCTCCGACCCCTGATGCTGGTTTAGATTAACCAGCTTTAGGCACCAAGGCTCAGTTCAGTGGCAGCAAGAGGGAGCACTGAAAAGCTTCCCAAATCTGAGCAGGAGAGAAGCCTAATTAAGTCCTGGGAAGCCGTGACAATTTTAATAAAGCTTAAACAGGCTGCCATCTACAAGATGAAGACAAAAGAGATGATGCCCAGAGGAGGGGGTTAATGAAGATGATAGAAGCTCTGGGGTGGCAGTGGCTTCCAGGTGAAGACCAGCGCACAGGCACTGAAGCCGTAGGGTGGCGAGGATTGGCCTTCCCCAGGTGAAGATGGCTGGAAACCCTGAGGTGGTGGATTTTGGCTCGCCTTGGGTGCAAACTGCCAGAAACCCTGGGGTGATGGGTAGTGGCCTGCCTCAGGTGAACACAGCGTAGCCGAGGCTGACTGGTTCAGATGAAGAGGCAGGAGCAATTATTGTACTATTAGTGTGTATTCATTGTCCCATGGCCATTGTGGGCGCTAGACCCTGAGCACTAGGAATGTGCCATCAGGCAGGCACTAGGCATGAGCCACTGAGTACACTGTAGTATTGCTAGTATTTGGCAATTGTTAAGTGGGCACTAGGCCCAAGCAATTGAAGGCAAGAGACCTTGAATTGTTTGACCCTCTTGTTAAATAGGCCTATGGAGTGTAGGGGTCATTCAGAAGCCCCTAAGGTAGGCTGTTGGGGCCTGTTTGTGCTCCTGACATTATTTGTTGTACCGGCATTTCTTTGGTGTTAAGCAAAGGCAGTGACAGCGTAAGGAATAATTTAGCACATTACAACCACACTGTAGTTTCACACACGTACAAAGTCGTAGATTAAACACAACTTGGAACTATAGCACTGCTGGAGTTAGGAAAGCTGTGGCTATTTGCATCTGAGCCCTTTTAGCATAGATTCAGACTCAGTCACACACAGATGTACAAATGCTGCAAATCATTGATCTGTGGGGGTGATTTAGACCTGATCGCTGCTGTGCGTTTTCGCACAGCGGGCAATCAGTAATAGACTGCATATGCACTGCACTGCGCACGCATGTTGGCCAACAACAAGGTGCATCGACGGTCAGCGACAGGATGGTGCGAAAATATAATTAGCACGGGCGTTCGCATGCTGATTGACAGGAAGAGGCCATTTGTGGGTGGTAACTGACTGTTTATTGGGTGTGTCTGGAAAAACACAGGCATTAACAAGCGTTTTCAGGGAGGGTGTCTGACGTCAGCTCCGGCCCCGATCAGCCTGTTCTGATCGCACTGTAGGAGTAAGTCCTGGGCTGCGCAGAGACAGCACACACTGGATTTTGCAGCTTGGCGTACACATGCGATTGCACACTTACACAGCAAATTTATACTCCCTCTGGAGGCAGCGACTATCTGAACGCAGGACAGCAAAGTTAGCAGCCCAGTAATCAGGTCTGAATCACCCCTGTGTACACTAGCAAAACAGTTTTTGTTCCTTCCAGTAGTTTAATTTGTGCATATAGAATGCACGTTTTAATAAAAAAGACACACAGCACAATCAAGTCTCCCTGGACCTGGTGCTCCGAGAAGGGCTATTTGGAGCAGCTAGAGTGTATAAGGACACATCTGTACCTTTTCCACTTCAAGAGGCATCCCGTGTGGACAGTTCCCGAAGAAACTGCATTTACTACAAACAGGCTGGGGCTGCTTGAGATCTAGGAACATTTTTTGTTAGCCAAATACTTTAAGTGGGAACTATTTTATTTTCCATTTGCTGACTAATATGCTTACCTTGACAACCCATGGCTCCCTCCAGCAATTTAATTAAAACAAGTTTTAATTTTCATTATTTATACACTGCAACCACCAGCTAAATCACATCACGTTGCATTTGGATACACAGATTTGTGCCACATTTGAAAAACACATTTCCCTTGTCAGGTTTGCATTCATTTCACCATGAATAATTTAAAATACAACAGAGCCTACTTGCCCAAGGTAATATGTTTCTGGCTTGGCATCCCGTATCCAGTCTTGCAAAATATAGGCCAGATATTTTTACCGGGCTGAGATGCCAATCACTGTTCCAAGACACACGATTCCCAGCTGCTGAGAAATTTCTCTTTGTAGCTGCCATACTCCCTAATGCTTGTTAAAAATGCCCACTTTATTCACATGCTGAGGCCTCCAGATAGCATAACAGAATGGAACTCAGGCTTATTATTCAGTCCCTGCAGAGTTAAGGTATCAGACTGGCTCAATCTCCGTGGCAATGTCATTTTTTTTCTTTCAACCAAACCATCTGCTTTATATTGCTCACAGAATCAGTAGGTCTGCATACATTCTGGAATACAGCAGAGTTCATGCACTCAGGGATGATTGAATGTGCTAACCCTTCCTGAATTATTAAAATGTGCAAGTTAGCAGATGACAGAGTGGAAGCCTCAGCAGAACTGACCAAACCACAGAATACGTACAGATGTCAAATGTCCACTCTGGCCCAGCAGAGACCGGTAATCATGTCATTTACTTATAAGGATTTTTCATAGAAATAATTGAAGTGAAATACACAAATCTTACATATGTGTATGTATTGTAATTTGTAAACACAGACATTTCTGAGTTTCTCTAGCATTGGGGCAATCATTTTTCACAAACACTATCATGGATTTGTAGCAGCTTATGTGGGCGCTTGGTGACCTGGCACTTTCACCCCCCGCCCAGGGTAACTCAGTGTCTTCACATCCCTGAGCTCTGCGAGTTGAAATATGGAAAGGGTTTTTTCCATGGAAGTGTGAAAACCAATCTGACAACACATGTGCATCAATACAGTTCCCTGCAGCTGTGAAAAATGTGCTTATTCCCTGAAGCGGGGGATTCTACATATTATATCAAGTAATAAAAAAAATATTTTTAAATGTTAGCATGTCGCAGCACACCACGGCTTCAGCACTCAGCACTGCAAGGGTTTCAGGATTTACCCTGCAGCACCAGTAAGTTCCAAGCAGCACGGAGCACTGTGGGCCTGATTTGCAGATGATGCAGCTGCGTTTGCTGTTATGTCTGATGCCGGAGCTGCGGCTGTGAATTTATGCAAGTGCTAGTGTGCATGTGCAGTTGCTAAAAATTGCTCAAATATGTGAACATCGACATTGCGGATCAGGATGCCCATCAGTGTGTTAACCATCAGTGATCACCATCAGTGGTTGACATTAATAGACCATCAATTAAACCATCAACAGGGAACCATCATTGGTTTGCACCCATCCATAGTCATCCCAACAGTTGTGGATGAATGCCAATCAAGGATAGGGGGCAGGGCTAAGCTCATTCCCTGCTCCAAGGGAAAAAAAAATCCATTGGTGTCTCTCAAACATCGATGTCAGGAATTTTTTTCTAAATCTCCTGATTTGATAGCAAATCCATTAACCATTGGTAGCACAAATGGTCAATGGCCATCCCTCTTCTAAAGTGTGCTGAAAAAAGTAGGTTCTGGTACTGCAAGCCCTGAAATTAACATGTTGAAATTTGAGATGAGCGGGTTCGGTTCTCAGAGAACCAAACCCTACCGGACTTTATGTCACAAGCCCGGATACGAGTCAGGCTCAGGTTTTCCCGCCTGACTCGGAAACTAGAATGAGGCAAAATGTCATCATCCAGCTGTCGGATTCTCGCGGGATTTGGATTCCATATAAGGAGCCGCGCGTCCCCGCCATTTTCACTCCGGCATTGGAGAGTGTACAGAGAGGACGTGTCTCCATTCTCTCAGTGTCCTCAGTGTCCGTGTCTTGTGCTACATCTGTCCAGTCACAGTGGTTGTGTCCTCTTCCTGCCATATGTCCAGTGCTGCTGTATAGCGTGTGTTGTTTTGTGCTGCATCAGTTCAGTGGTGGTGTATTGTGCTGCATCAGTCCAGTGGTAGTGTCCTGTGCATCAGCCATCAATCATTCCAGTGACCAGTGACAGTGGTATCCTCTGCTGCCATATGTCCAGTGCTCCTGTGCCGCATATTGTGTTATATAACTCCAGAAAAATAACGGAGAACAAAAATTTGGAGGATAAAATAGGGAAAGATCAAGAACCACTTCCTCCTAGTGCTGAAGCTGCTGCCACTAGTCATGACGTAGATGATGAAATGCCATCAACGTCGTCTGCCAAGGCCGATGCCCAATGGGATAGTAGAGGGCATGTAAAATCCAAAAAGCCAAAGTTCAGTAAAATGACCCAAAAAAAGAAATTTAAATGGTCTGAGGAGAAACGTAAACTTCACAATATGCAATTTACGACACAGAGTGGCAAGGAATGGCTAAGGCTCTGGCCTATGTTCATGACTAGTGGTTCAGCTTCACATGACGATGGAAGCCCTCATACTCCCGCTAGAAAAATTAAAAGACTTAAGCTGGAAAAAGCGCAGAAAAGAACTGTGTGTTCTGAGATGGTATCACAAATCCCCAAGGAGAGTCCAAGTGTGTCGGCGGTTGCGATGCCTGACCTTCCCAACACTGGACGGGAAGAGGTGGCTCCTTCCACCATTTGCATGCCCTCTGCAAGTGTTGGAAGGAGCACCCACAGTCCAGTTTCTGATATTCAAATTGAAGATGTCACTGTTGAAGTACACTAGGATGAGGACATGGGTGTTGCTGGCGCTGAGGAGGAAATTGACGATGAGGATTCTGATGGTGATGTGGTTTGTTTAAATGAGACACCAGGGAGACATCTGTTGTCCGTGGGATGAAGAAGCCCATTGTGATGCTTGGGCAAACTACCAAAAAAGCCACCTCTTCTTTTTCTCTATTCTTTTTCTCCACAAATCCGGACAACAGGTGTCAAGCCGTGTGTTGCCTCTGTCAATCTGTAATAAGTAGGGGTATGGATGTTAACCACCTAGGAACATCCTACCTTATACGTCACCAGCAGCACATTCATCAGAAGTCAGTGTCAAGTTGTGAAACTTTGGGTAAGAGCGTAAGCAGTCCATTGACACCTAAATCCCTTCTTCCTCTTGTACCCAAGCTCCTGCAAGCCACACCACCAGCTCCCTCAACATCAACTTCCTCCTCAGTCCGGAACATCAGTAGTCCTGCAGGCCATGTCCCTGGCAAGACTGAGGAGTCGTCTCCTAATCGGGATTCCTCCGGAGGATCCTTGAGTGGTATGCTTCCTGTTGCTGCCACTTCTGTTGTTGCTGCTGGGAGTCAATCGTCATCCCAGAGGGGAAGTCTGAAGACCACTTGTACTATTTCAATTAAGCAATTGACTGTCCAACAGTCCTTTGTGAGGAAGATGAAATAGGACAGCAGTCATCCTGTTGCAAAGCGGATAACTAAGGCCTTGACACTTATGTTGGTGTTAGACGTGCATGCGGTATCCACCATTAGTGCAGTGGGATTTAGACAATTGATGGATGTATTGTATCGCCGGTACAAAATTCCATCTAGGTTCAACTTCACTAGGCAGGCGATACTGAGAATGTACAGAGACGTCAGAAAAAGTGTCACCAGTGTCCTAAAAAATTCACCTGTATCCAGTGTCCACTTAACCACGGACATGTGGACAAGTGGAACAGGGCAGACTAAGGACTATATGACTGTGACAGCCCACTGGGTAGATGTATTACCTCCTGCAGTAACAACAGCAGCAGCGGCACCAGTAGCAGCATATCGCAAATCCAAACTTGTTTCTAGGCAGGCTACCCTGTGCATCACCGCTTTCCGTAAGAGGCACACAGCTGACAACCTCTTACGGAAACTGAGGGACATCATCGCGCATTGGCTTACGCCACTTAGACTCTCCTAGGGATTTATGATATTGGACAGCGCCACTAATATTGGTGGTCATTCCGAGTTGATCGCTAGCTGCTTTCGTTCGCAGCGCGGCGATTAGTTGAAAAAGTGGCACCTCTGCGCATGCGTATGGTGCGCACTGCGCACGCGCGTCGTACTTTCACAAAAGCCGATGTAGTTTCACTCAAGGTCTAGCGACGCTTTTCAGTCGCACTGCTGGCCGCAGAGTGATTGACAGGAAGTGGGTGTTTCTGGGTGGTAACTGACCGTTTTCGGGGAGTGTGTGTAAAAACGCATGCGTGTCGGATAAAAACGCAGGAGTGGCTGGGAAAACGGAGGCGTGGCTGGCCAAACGCAGGGCGTGTTTGTGACGTCAGGAACTAAACAGTCTGAAGTGATCGCTAGCTAGGAGTAAGCCTCGAGCTACTCAGAAACTGCACACTCTTTTTTTGTAGCAATGCTGCGATCCTTTCGGTCGCACTTCTGCTAAGCTAAGATACACTCCCAGAGGGTGGCGGCTTAGCGTTTGCACTGCTGCGAAAAGCAGCTAGCGAGCGAACAACTCGGAATGACCACCCTTGTGCGTGCATTACAACTGGGCAAATTCCAGCACGTCCCATGTTTTGCACATACAATTAATTTGGTGGTGCAGAATTTTTTTTAAAATAACAGGGGTGTACAGGAGATGCTGTCGGTGGCCCGAAAAATTGTGGGCCACTTTTGACATTATGCCACTGTGTGCCGAAGACTGGTGCACCAGCAAACATTCCTGAACCTGCCCTGCCATCAACTGAAGCAAGAGGTGGTAACGAGGTGGAATTGAACACTCTATATGCTTCAGAGGATGGAGGAGCAGCAAAAGGCCATTAAAGCCTATACATCCACCTACGATATTGGCAAAGGTGGGGGAATGCACATGACTCAAGCGCAGTGGAGAATGATTTCCGTCTTGTGCAAGGTTAACCAACCCTTTGAACTTGCCACACGTGAAGTCAGTTCAGACACTGCCAGCTTGAGTCAGGTCATTCCCCTCATCAGGCTTTTGCAGAAGCAGCTGGAGGAATTGAAGGAGGAGCTAAGACGGAGCGATTCCGCTAAGTATGTGGGACTTGTGGATGGAGCCCTTCATTCGCTTTGCCAGGATTCAAGGGTGGTCAATCTTTTTAAATCAGAGCACTACATTTTGGCTACCGTGCTCGATCCTAGGTTTAAAGCCTCTCTCTTTCTGGTAGACACAAGTGTACAGAGGTGCAAAGGCCTGCTGGTGAGTAAATTGTCAACTCAAGCGGAATGTGACCCGTCAACAGCTCCTCCTTCAATTTCTCCCGCCACTGGGGCTGCAAGGAAAAGGATAAGATTTCCTAGCCCACCTGCTGGTGGTGATGCAGGGCAGTCAGGAGTGAAAGCTGACATCTGGTCCGGACTGAAGGACCTGCCAACAATTACTGACATGTCTACTGTCACTGCATATGATTCTGTCACCATTGAAAGAATGGTGGAGGATTATATCAGTGACAGCATCCAAGTAGGCATGTCAGACAGTCCGTATGTATACTGGCAGGAAAAAGAGGCAATTTGGATGCCCTTGCACAAACTGGCTTTATTTTATCTAAGATGACCCCCCTCCAGTGTGTTTCATCCACAAAATGTGGAGAAGATGATGGGGGTAATTCCAAGTTGATCGCAGCAGGAATTTTGTAATCAGTTTTGCAAAACCATGTGCACTGCAGGGGAGGCAGATATAACATGTGCAGAGAGAGTTAGATTTGGGTGTTGTGTGTTCAATCTGCAATCTAATTTGCAGTGTAAAAATAAAGCAGCCAGTATTTACCCTGCACAGAAATAAAATAACCCACCCAAATCTAACTCTTTCTGCACATGTTATATCTGCCTCCCCTGCAGTGCACATGGTTTTGCCCAACTGCTAACAAAATTCCTGCTGCGATCATCTTGGAATTACCCCCGATGTTCATCAAAATGAATTATAATCAATTCCTCCGTGGAGACATTCACCAGCAATTGCCTCCAGAAAGTACACAGGGACCTGTGATGGTGGATTCCAGTGGGGACGAATTAATACTCTGTGAGGAGGGGGATGTACACAGTGAAAGGGGTGAGGAATCGGAGGATGAGGATGAGGTCGACATCTTGCCTCTGTAGAGCTAGTTTGTGCAAGGAGAGATTGATTGCTTCTTTTTTGGTGGGGGCCCAAACAAACCACTCATTTCAGCCACAGTCGTATGGCAGACCCTGTTGCTGAACTGATTGGTTTGTTAAGTGTGCATGTCCTGTTTATACAACATAAGGGTGGCTGGGAGGGCCAAGGACAACTCCATCTTGCTTCTCTTTTTCTTCTTTGCATCATGTGCTGTTTGGGGACAAGTTCTTTAAAGTGCCATCCTATCTGACACTTCCGTATATGTCCAGCGGTACTGCCATTTAATTCCAGTGATTTGAACTTATAATTCCAGTGATTTTGATGTATAATTCCAGTGGGAATTTTTTGTGTTGCTTAGCTTAGTCATACAGCTACCTCATTGCACCTCTTCGACATCTTTGCATGAGGTGCTGTTTGGGGCCTAGTTTTTGAAAAGTGCGATCCTGTCTGACACTGCCGTACTGCTGTATTAGTCCTGGGGTACTGCCGTATAAGTCCACCAATTGCAGATTTTTTGAAAAATGACAGGGGCGTGCAGGAGATGCTGTCAGTGGACCTAACAATTGCGGCCCACTTTCGACATTCAGCCACTGTGTGACACTACTAAATGGCCCAGGTGGTTGTGTCGCTTTGCTTAATCATTCAGCAACCTCGGTGCACCTCTTTTTCTTCTTTGCATCATGTGCTGTTTGGGGCCTTTTTTTTATATCTGCCATCCTGTGTGACACTCCAGTGCCACTCCTAGATGGGCCAGGTGTTTGTGCCGCACACTTGTGTCATTTAGGTTAGTCATACAGCCACCTTGGTGCAGCCTTTTGGTCTAAAAACAATATTGTGAGGTGTGAGGTGTTCAGAATAGATTGGAAATGAGTGGAAATGAATGTTACTGAGGTTAATAATACAGTAGGAGCAAAATTACCCCCAAATTATGTGATTTTAGCCTTTTTTTATGTTAAAAAAAAAATTAATCCAGATCCAAAACCAAAACCAAAACACGAAAGGGTGGTTTTGGCAAAACGAAGCCAAAACCAAAACATGAAAGTGGAATTAGAACCAAAACCAAAACACAAAACAAAGTGCCAGCCGCACATCTCTAGCTGAAATAAACTATTTACTATAAATATATATACTTACAGGGTCGGTAACAGAATTCTTGGGGCCTGTTACACTCATATTTTTTGGGGGAGGGGGCCTATCCGTCCAAGGTAGCTACAGGCTAGTCAGCGATTGGCTCTCTTATCAGCCTCACTCATCACCTGTATCACTCCAGTCCTCCAGCACCATCCTTCCTAATCCTCCATTCCTGCAGCCTAAACCTAAAACTCCCCACCTAATCCTGTCCTCACGACCTTAACAACATTTCTGGCAATACCTAACCCTCAACATATCCCCTGCCTGTTCTTCCTCAAGCATTTGTCACTATCAGGAAGTTCATTACAGTAATAAGCTCGCAGACACAAGCACATTAACACTCCCAGAATCTAACTCTGGCCTTTATTTCCAGATATAATTCCCTTCATACCCATGGCCAGTCTTGCACTGTCTGTGCTGAGATGCCTGCACCAGCCACCAGACATTCTCTGATCTGTATACTATGTGACATGCATCTGATTCATGTGCCCAAACTGATTCCCAAACAACTCCTGGAGAGCACTCTTACTTACCAGCACACAGCCGCCAGGGCCGGTTCTACGATTTGTGGCGCCCCGGGCAAAATATGGGGGGTGTGGCTTCAATTGGGAGCGTGGTCAACGCGCTGAAAGAAAAAATAAAAATAAATAAAAAGTATACTTACCATCCCCGTTCCTGATCCAGACCCCCTCCGCCGGCGGTGCCCCTCTTCTCCTCTCCTCCTCTCTTCTGTTCTCTTCGATCTATGGGAGAGACGTTATTACATCTCTCCCATAGAACAGCATAGACACTAGAGGTCAATTATGACCCCTAGTGTCTGTGCCACTATGCTGTGCGGTGCGCGATGATGTCATCGCGCATCGCACAGCAAAGGTCCTCTAGACGAAGGGAAACTAGACCATAGCGTCTAGTTTCCCTTCATGGAGAGGACCTTTGCTGTGCGGTGCGCGATGACGTCATCGCGCACCGCACAACTAAGGTCCTCTCCATGAAGGGAAACTAGACGCTCTGCGTCTGGTTCCCTTCAAAGCGGGGGGGCACAGCAGGGCACTGCGGGCGGCACAGTGGCGGATCTTGCCCTGGTGCGGCGCCCTCCGGATGGCGCCGGCGCCCTCCGGAAGGCGGCGCCCCGGGCAAAAGTACCACTTGCCCGTGGCAAGAACCGCCACTGACAGCCGCCATTGTCCAGTCTCCTCACAAGCTGCCAGTCTGTCTAATGCTGTTTTCTTCCGAAGTCAGCGTGCCGAGCTGTCACAAGTATCAGTCCTGCTCACCGCTCCTCTTAAAGCGCTAAATGTTTGTATGTATGCAGAGCCAACCCTAACTACTTTGATGCCCTAGGCAAGATTTTGGCTGGTGCCCCTTAGTATCGGTGCTACAGTAGTTCCGCCTCTGACCCAGCACAGCATCCACTATCCACCAGCACAGATCACAACAGCAGCCAGCAACAACTATCAACCCTCATCCATAGCAATCCTTATCCACAGAGCTATAATTAGACATTTTGGTGCCCCCACCCCCCATATTTTAAACAGGGACAATGCGCGCCTTTGGCGTGGTCTTGCTGGGAAGTAGTGTGGCCACACATTAGTACATGCCGTTTAAATTACACCACACATTTCACACAGTAGAGACCCTTATTCATATTATGCCACACAGTAGTAACCCTATACTTTATAAATGTTACACCTAACAGTAATGCCCCTTATTCACATTATGTTACACAGTAGTGACTGTTATTCACCTCGCACCACCCTGTATTGCTCATTATTGACATTAGACCAAACTGTACTGTTCCTTATTACTGTTACACCACACTGTATTGCTCCTTATTCACATTACACCACATATCAGTGCCTTTTATACACGGTACACCACACAGTAGTGCATTTTTTACATATAATGCCACATAGTAATATCCCTTACACTTTATGCCACACATTAGTAATACCCTCGTACACAGTAATTTCCCTTACACATTATGCCACAAATGAATAATGCTCTTATGCACATGCCACACAGTAATGTCACTTACACATTATTATTATTATTATTATTATTATTATTATTATATTTTCTTTTTATGGTGCCTCAAGGGTTTCTCAGCACCTAAAGGTGCATACACACTTGCCGAGAAAATGAGCAATGATGCTCATTTTCCCCCTTCCTGAGTGACGTCGCTCATTTTCTCGCCCAGTGTGTATGCCGCCAGTGATGGTCGATGCGCGGCCCCACGGGTCAGCAACGATCGTCACTGTCGTCAGTGCAAGCATGCTCAATCTAGACTGTCGTCCTGGAGCTACATGCACGGCCGGCCACTGCATGACGTCACTGAGCGATATGAGTGGTCATATCACTCAGTATGATTAAGACAAGAATATAATCTCTTATACCTGTAGTACACGAAAATGTAGGACAAGTACATGGTACTGTGTATAAACATTGCTGCTTCAGGGCACAGGACACTGAAATAATTATGAGGGTGGAAGAAATCGAGGACTAGGTGCCATTGTAGGGAGTATGGAGTAAAAATAAAGAAATGAAAGAGTTAAATCACATGAGGGGAGAGGGCCTTGCTCATGAGAGCTTACATTCTGAAGTGGAGATGTAGACAGACAGAGGTGACACAGATGGTGTAAAATTGGGCATTACTTATTTGTGGCATAATGTGTAAGGGTAATTACGTCTAAAGAAGGACCCAAGCAGGGTCTGAAATGCTTCTGCAAATCCCTTCCATCAGTGGGAACCCAAGGGAGACTTACCTACACCTGATGGAGTGTAAAGGGAGATAAGGTCAGATATGCAAATGTAAGAGGAATGGGTGAGGACTTTGTAAGTAAGTGTGAGAAGCTTGAACTGGATTCGGAATAGGAAGGGAAGTCAGTGAAGGGTTTGTAAGAGAGGAGAGGTGGACATTGCAACACATCACTACACCCCAACCAGGCCAGCCCACAGCACCCTTCAAGTCACAGCAGTCAGTTGAGCACTCCTCAATACATGCTGAGCTGACTTTCGTCAAAACATTTTTAGAACAGTTACAGTACTTTTTAAAGCTGTCTGCCTGTTGGCTGTGTGACTGTGTGTCTGGCCAACCCTGCAGGTGGCACTGGCTGAATCCTGACTATTTACTTGTGGGGGTGGATAGTATCAGGCTGCATGTAGTCAGTGCAGGTGCAGTCTCCTGGACTCCGCAAAGACCATGGGAGGAGGAGCTGCTGCAGCTGGGCATGCACAGCAGCCCTCCTCCAGCAGCCATTTTTGTTACTGCCTGATGCCTTCAATCATTGCTTCTTGCTGCAGCGCTCCTGCTGCTGCTGACTCAGGTGTATATGTTGCTGCCCAATTGTAGTTTAACTGAGAGCTCAGATTGCAGTAGTGCAGCAACTGTAGAGCTGCTAGTGCCGTCTGCATGTCTCACCGCTGCCCGCAGTGTCAAGCTGACTCTGAGCCAGCCCTAGGCTTGGAATTAATGCCTAGGGCCAGTTCTATATGTATGTATATATGTATGGAGCTATATACAAGGTAAAAATGATCTGTACCTTGTATCCTTGATGGTCAGATGGAGAGGTGTCTCCTGAGTTTGGATTACCTTAGGAGGTATCATAGGAGCTAACCATTGCAGCCAGCTAATTGCTACAATCTCCAGCCATGTATGGAGAAATAAGTTTGGGGGGAATCCTACCTTTCTAAAAGTCTTCCGGGCATCTGAGGAAATGTTTCCACTTGCAGCAGTGGTTCCCAAGGCACCCCAACAGTTCAGATTTTAAGAATAGCAATACTTAGGAACAGATGACTTAGTGATACCCCTTTCACACCGCACAAAAAACCTGGTATCAACCCGGTATATTGACAGGTCGACATGGTTCGCTGTGTGGTGCGAAAGGGTCACTCCAGAAATCTCATCCCGGGAATAAAGAGGGTTTATTCCCGGGTTATTACTGGGTCAGGTGCAGTGTGAACAGTTTGCCGGGTCAATGCGACCCGGGATCTGTTCACAGCATCTCCCAGCGCCGCTTCTGCACCCTCCCTCAATGCCGCTGCGGCCCCCGATGGCAACCCAGCACAGCAAATTGCCAGGTCGGGAGGCCAGTAGAAAGGGACCCGTTTCCAATTGCCAGGTGCGACCCAGCATTTGCGATCTGAAAGTGGCATGAGTAATTCAGTCAGTTTGATTATAACATCTGCGCACAAGCAGGGATATCCATAAAACTTGGACTGTTGGGGTGCCTTGAGGACAGCATTTGGGAACCACTGGACTTAGATTACAGGTTTTTTTCCTGGCTCACAGGGAAATTGACAATTAAGGTATAGTGTTCCACTTTTTCCTTTTTATTCATGGTCACAGAGAAATTTGATTCTTGAAATGCCAGGAATTGGTTCAATTCACCAAGCAGTCTTGTGCTGTGTAATATGTAATATGTTGAAAAAAAATGTCATGATGTACTGTATTTGGAGAATAACTGAACTAGACTGCACAGTATGGTGATAAGTTTTATGCGTAAAGAAACCGGAACCTTATTGTATTTTCATATCACTGTTGTAGAACGTGATTTGTGTCATCAAGGTTCTAGAAGGAGTTGTAGAACAAATTGTGCTGACAAAGCCATACAGTGACATATCTATAACGGGTGCAGGGCATGCTGGGCACAGGAGTCTCTGAATAAAGGGAGGCCTGCACATCATGGGTTGGTACAGTACCCTTTAGCGGAGAAAACAACCGCGTTTGTCTGGATGGTTCACTGGCGACGTGACCAGCTGTACTTTCACTGCACAGAGCCGCTGCAAACCCGGCTCAGTACAGTGCCTTTGACGGAGAGGCTCTCACATCAGGTGATATACTACAAGTGAATTTGACCATCACCGTCTATTTGTCACATAATAATACAGCGCGGGTGTCCGCAATTTCAATACTGGGATACTCTTTGCCAATGAGGTTCTTTTGTGTACAAGGAGAAGAGAGTGTACACTTCAACAGTGATTTATAACAGAGGCACTTTTCATCAGTCTCCTTCTTATAAATATTTCAGCTCGTGGACGCACGGCTGATTTTCATGAAGCACCAATGCAGCTCTTAATTAAGGTTTTTTAAAGGTTTTCTTATTCATATTGGTTCAGGAGATATGGCAGTCTTGTATATATTTATACATTATTAATTGTTCATCATTTTTAGGCCAGTTTATGTACTGTATTTTTACGTGGTTGATATAATAATATTTAAAAAAAAATATATATATTAGATTCATCCAGCGCTCCCATTTTTTCTTTATTTCACATCCAGGTTCAGGAATGTTTGGTGGTGCTCCAGTCTTCTGTACGCGGTGCCTGAATGCCGAAAGTGGCCCGCAATTCTTCGGGCCACCGACAACATCTCTTGCACGCCCCTGTCGTTTTTTAAATAATTCTGCACCACCAAATTCAATGTATGTGCAAAACATGGGACGTGCTGGAATTTGCCCAGATGTAATGCACGCACAATATTGCTGGCGTTGTCCGATGTCACAAATCCCCAGGAGAGTCCAATTGGGGTAAGCCATTCTGCGATGATCTTCCTCAGTTCCCGTAAGAGGTTGTCAGCTGTGTGCCTCTTATGGAAAGCGGTGATACAAAGCGTAGCCTGCCTAGGAACGACTTGGCGTTTGCGAGATGCTGCTACTGGTGCCGCCGCTGCTGTTCTTGCTGCGGGAGGCAATACATCTACCCAGTGGGCTGTCACAGTCATATAGTCCTGAGTCTGCCCTGCTCCACTTGTCCACATGTCCGTGGTTAAGTGGACATTGGGTACAACTGCATTTTTTAGGACACTGGTGAGTCTTTTTCTGAGGTCTGTGTACATTTTCGGTATCGCCTGCCTAGAGAAATGGAACCTAGATGGTATTTGGTACTGGGGACACAGTACCTCAATCAAGTCTATAGTTGTCTCTGAATTAACGATGGATACCGGAACCACGTTTCTCACCGCCCAGGCTGCCAAGGCCTGAGTTATCTGCTTTGCAGCAGGATGACTGCTGTGATATTTCATCTTCCTCGCAAAGGACTGTTGGACAGTCAATTGCTTACTGGAAGTAGTACAAGTGGTCTTCCGACTTCCCCTCTTGGATGACGAACGACTCCCAGCAGCAACAACAGCAGCGCCATCAGCAGTAGGCGTTACACTCAAGGATGCATCGGAGGAATCCCAGGCAGGAGAGGACTCGTCAGACTTGACAGTGACATGGCCTGCAGGACTATTGGCTTTCCTGGGTAAGGAGGAAATTGACACTGAGGGAGTTGGCGGTTACAAGAGGAAGGGATTTAGTGGTCAGTGGACTGCTTCCGCTGTCACCCAAAGTTTTTGAACTTGTCACTGACTTATGATGAATGCGCTGCAGGTGACGTATAAGGGAGGATGTTCCGAGGTGGTTAACGTCCTTACCCCTACTTATTACAGCTTGACAAAGGCAACACACGGCTTGACACCTGTTGTCCGCATTTGTGTTGAAATAATTCCACACCGAAAGCTGATTTTTTTTGTATTTTGACCAGGCATGTCAATGGCCATATTCCTCCCACAGACAACAGGTGTCTCCCCGGGTGCCTGACTTAAACAAACAACCTCACCATCAGAATCCTCCTTGTCAATTTCCTCCCCAGCGCCAGCAACACCCATATCCTCATCCTGGTGTACTTCAACAGTGACATCTTCAATTTGACTATCAGGAACTGGACTGCGGGTGCGCCTTCCAGCACTTGCAGGGGGCGTGCAAATGGTGGAAGGCGCAAGCTTTTCTCGTCCAGTGTTGGGAAGGTCAGGCATCGCAACCGACACAATTGGACTCTCCTTGGGGATTTGTGATTTAGAAGAATGCACAGTTCTTTGCTGTGCTTTTGCCAGCTTAAGTCTTTTCTTTTTTCTAGCAAGAGGATGAGTGCTTCCATCCTCATGTGAAGCTGAACCACTAGCCATGAACAAAGGCGAGGGCCTCAGCCGTTCCTTGCCACTCCGTGTCGTAAATGGCATATTGGCAAGTTTCCGCTTCTCCTCAGACGCTTTTAATTTTGATTTTTGGGTCATTTTACTGAACTTTTGTGTTTTGGATTTTACATGCTCTCTACTATGACATTGGGCATCGGCCTTGGCAGACGACGTTGATGGCATTTCATCGTCTCGGCCATGACTAGTGGCAGCAGCTTCAGCACGAGGTGGAAGTGGATCTTGATCTTTCCCTATTTTAACCTCCACATTTTTGTTCTCCATTTTTTAATGTGTGGAATTATATGCCAGTATCAATAGCAATGGCCTACTACTATATTTACTGCGCACAACTGAAATGCACCACAGGTATGGATGGATAGTATACTTGACGACACAGAGGTAGGTACAGCAGTGGCCTACAGTACTGCTATATATAGTATACTGGTGGACACTGTCAGCAAACTGCAAAACTAAAATGCACCACAGGTATAGAATGTAGATGGATAGTATACTTAATGGATGACGACACAGAGGTAGGTACAGCAGTGGCCTACCGTACTGCTATATATAGTATACTGGTGGACACTGTCAGCAAACTGCAAAACTAAAATGCACCACAGGTATAGAATGTAGATGGATAGTATACTTAATGGATGACGACACAGAGGTAGGTACAGCAGTGGCCTACCGTACTGCTATATATAGTATACTGGTGGACACTATCAGCAAACTGCAAAACTAAAATGCACCACAGGTATAGAATGTAGATGGATAGTATACTTAATGGATGACGACACAGAGGTAGGTACAGCAGTGGCCTACCGTACTGCTATATATAGTATACTGGTGGACACTGTCAGCAAACTGCAAAACTAAAATGCACCACAGGTATAGAATGTAGATGGATAGTATACTTAATGGATGACGACACAGAGGTAGGTACAGCAGTGGCCTACCGTACTGCTATATATAGTATACTGGTGGTCACTGTGTCAGCAAACTGCAAAACTAAAATGCACCACAGGTATAGAATGTAGATGGATAGTATACTTAATGGATGACGACACAGAGGTAGGTACAGCAGTGGCCTACCGTACTGCTATATATAGTATACTGGTGGACACTGTGTCAGCAAACTGCAAAACTAAAATGCACCACAGGTATAGAATGTAGATGGATAGTATACTTAATGGATGACGACACAGAGGTAGGTACAGCAGTGGCCTACCGTACTGCTATATATAGTATACTGGTGGACACTGTGTCAGCAAACTGCAAAACTAAAATGCACCACAGGTATAGAATGTAGATGGATAGTATACTTAATGGATGACGACACAGAGGTAGGTACAGCAGTGGCCTACCGTACTGCTATATATAGTATACTGGTGGACACTGTCAGCAAACTGCAAAACTAAAATGCACCACAGGTATAGAATGTAGATGGATAGTATACTTAATGGATGATGACACAGAGGTAGGTACAGCAGTGGCCTACCGTACTGCTATATATAGTATACTGGTGGTCACTGTGTCAGCAAACTACAAAACTAAAATGCACCACAGGTATAGAATGTAGATGGATAGTATACTTAATGGATGACGACACAGAGGTAGGTACAGCAGTGCACTCTGCACTGTACTCCTCCTATATAATATTAATTATACTGGTGGTCCCCAGTTCCCACAATAAAGCAGCACACTGAGCACAGATATGGAGTGTTTTTCAGGCAGACAACGTATACTGGTGGTCACTGTCAGCAAAACTCTGCACTGTACTCCTGCTATAGCTGCTCCCCAGTCCCCACAATTAAGCAGTGTGAGCACTCATCACAGATACATTATGCAGCACACTGAGCACAGATATGGTAGGTATGGAGCGTTTTTTTCAGGCAGAGAACGGATAAAAACTGGTGGTCACTTATCAGCAAAACTCTGCACTGTACTCCTCCTAACAGCTGCTCCCAAGTCCTCCCCACAATTAAGCAATAAACCAATCAACTTCAACAATAAACGGAGAGGACGCCAGCCATGTCCTCTCCCTATCATCTCCAATGCACGAGTGAAAATGGCGGCGACGCGCGGCTGCTTATATAGAATCCGAATCTCGCGAGAATCCGACAGCGGGATGATGGCGTTCGGGCGCGCTCGGGTTAGCCGAGCAAGGCAGGAAGGTTCGAACCTGCCTCGGACCCGTGTAAAAAGGGTGAAGTTCGGGGGGGTTCGGTTTCCGAGAAACCGAACCCGCTCATCTCTACTTACAACCCAGTGTCCATGTAGGGGCAGCGCTATCATAAGTTGGTCACCCAAAGGGCTGAATATACAGTTATTGTCCTGCAGTTTATACAGGACAGTACAGTAAATGCTTGTGTGTAGTTTTATGTGTAGCATGTGAAACTGTATAAATAATATAAACAGTATAGCAAACAAGTTTCTACTTATTTTATTATTTATTTATAACTGAAGTAATTAACATAGGATAAGCACCTGCAGTCAACTATCACATGTAATGTTCTGTAATATGAATAAATCAATGAACACAGGCTTGTTTAAAAATGACTTACAGTTACAGTATAGGAAGGCAGTAGTAGATGGTACTGTGTTAAAGATGAGGAAGTGAGGAGGGGCTGCAAGTGAATTATGACCATCAGTGCACCATTAAGAAATATGGTGGTGGTATGAAGTACTTTCAGCCCACCGCTGGGGCATAATTTATAAGGGGCATTTTGTGGCAAAATTGTGTATGGCATAATATGTAATAGACATTACGGTGTGTGGTATAATATGTAATAGGCATTATGGTGTGTGGCATAATGTGTCATGGGCATTATGGTGTGTGGCATAATGTGTAATGGGTGTTACGGTTTCTGGTATAATGTGTAATGGGCATTACAGTGTGTGGCATAATGTGTAATAAGCATTATAGTGTGTGGCATAATGTGTAATGGGCGTTACGGTGTTTGTCATAATGTGGCCATGTTCCTATTGTCATGTAGCCACTCCCCTGGTTGTGTACCACTAAGAAAAAAATTCCACTTGCACCACTGATGACCGTGTACCAAGATGGTACAACCACATACACATACAGTACACTTTGGAATTGATGTGATGTGTACCCCCATCCCTCGCTCACATACGCCTTAAGATCCGGGGACCAACATATCTCCTGGATGCTTAGGTGATATTGGGCCTGATTCAGACTTGTACGCTAACCTGATGGTTAGCATACAAGTACAATGGTGGGAACAATGCGCATGTGCAGGACCCATTCTGCGAATGTGCAGACTGAGACCTGTGTCCTCGCACGCAGTGCCCCCTAAGCTCCAGCCTGATTGAAAGGTTGATGGCACTAGGGGGAGGGGGGGGGGGGTGCAGGAAAGGGGCAGTTCATTCCTCAAAACAGAAGTGCGTTGCTTCCGTTTTGCAGGAGCGCTGAAATACGTTTCTGCATCTGGTAACACAGATTTAATGACCTTGGTTACTGATCTGAGACAGAAGTCTGAGTAATCTGAGGGTTACTCAGATGACCGATGGCCACGCAGTGTGATTCAGTGGTGGTTCTTCAGATGCAACAGCAGGTCTTGGAACTACAATAGTCAGAAGGTGACTCTTTACACCAGATGCCCCCTGCTTGCATTAGCATATAAGTTGCATGGTATTGCACAGCTGTTTCCATGAAGCTGTGCAATATCATACAACTCTGAATCAGGCCCATTTTCCTTTAATTCATACATCTTACAGTTATGCTGCACATGTGACATCTCATAACTACTCAAGTTAAAAGAACAGTGGTCATACTAATTAAACCTTATTAATGCACTTTCAATAATGCATGAATGCAAAACAGCTAACTGGAGTTTTTTTATTTATTGTATCAGTAAATATTTCTTATTGCTGAACCTTCATTATTACTTAACAAATAGAGATTATTGTCAAAGTTATTTTCGTAGTTGACTCGGCTTTACTTAATATAGTAATATTATATTATTCAAGCAGTATTGGCATTACAATCATACCAGAATGACAGGAAAACTGTAAACATCTACCTGCTACTCGCCTGTGTCCCCCAACACTGAAAGTATACACATTGTGTGTTGGACATATGCTATTTTTGATTCGCCAGAGCAACCGACCTATAGTATAACAATAATATATTGAAGGAAATCACTTGAAATTGCTCATTCTATTTCCTTTGTATCCAATTTGTAGAAACAAATTTTATGAGGAGTTTTAATTAGTTACTTTGAACTTTATTCATTTTCTATCTGTAACATTCACACATTTATCTGCTGATCAGAAATGAAATTATAAATTATCTTGAAGCCTGTTGAATCACTGCACTCATCTCTAGCCAAGGCCGGTTCCTTAGTTAAGGTTTGTGACTTGGAAGCTAAAGTGGAGTCGGACAAAATGCATACAGTCCACGCTAAATTGCCTCCACTTCTAGTGACATTGTACTGTCTAATACTCTCACAGAGTGGTTCTTGCTCTGTATAAAAGGCTATATAGTAGTAGTAGTAGTAGTAGTAGTAGTAGTAGTAGTAGTAGTAGTAGTAGTAGTAGCAGTAGTAGTAGTAATCGTAGTAGTGCTATCAATATATTTCTCCTCTAACCCATATCCAATTAACTGATCATAGTACAGTCTGGAGCAGTGCCTGATTCAGAGGTGGACATTAACAGATTGCAATGCTGATGCTGGTGCAGTGGAGTGATTATTTGCTACTGCTCAAATTTTTCTGGAAAACATGACACATGCATAACCCTGACAATATGCACAAAAGTGCTGTTGCTAATGGGATCAGAAATGAAGTAGACAAGTGATGGGCGATCCTGGTCGTGCCCTGAAGTGAACACCCAAATCCCTGCTGTTAAAGCGGATGAAGGGGGAGGGGCCACAGGGGTAATTACCCCCCAGGACCACCACACCACTCTCAGGGGCCCCTGCTAGAGCTTCCAGTGGTGCCGAGAGGGGGGAGCGGGTACTCTTTACATGGGCCTGGGACTGTTTGAGGGTCCCGCTGCCCCCTTCCCACTTTGTAGACACTGCCGACACCTGGAGCTGGGAGATAGAGCAGTGACTGCTGCTGCAGTAGGTTCTCTCCCCAGCCCATTACACACTTTGAGTGGCGGCAATGCAAATATGACACAAATGTAAAAGAAAACTATGGAACGCTACATCTCTTGGAGCGTCTTAGTTGCGCCAAGTGTCTCATGCCATATGTCATATAGATGTATAGATGTAGATGTGTATGATTACACATCTGTATGTACTGTACTGGAAAGCCAAGGGGCAGATCCAAAGGGGGTGGTGCTGGATTGCATTGCAGGGGCAACTCAGGCATGGAGAGAAGAGAGAGACTGCTGCTGCTCAGCAATAGCATGTTCCCAGTTGTGTGCTTGGCTCGAGAGCAGCAACAGCCTCTGCTCTCTCGCGGCAAGACATGATATAGAGTGGTCAATGGTAGTGGGCAGGGGAGAAGTGTTTCCCGTTGGTGCAATAGCGCTGACAGCCCCTTCCCCTGGAAGCACCCCCATATGTGCCAATGCAAATATATACTTATCTTTAAATAAAAAAAACCTCTACTAAATCCCTAGCACACACACATGCTGGGGTCTGCTTTGTCACAAGCCAGTTTACTTACCATTATGTTTTAACTGGAGGGAAAAAAAGCAGCAGAGGAAACCATATTGTAAAAGTCAGAATCGAGACCATGACCCAGTACTGTGAGGCAACAGTGCTAACCACTGTGAGATCATGATGTTCGCATTTTAGTTACATTTTAAAGTAGAATATGAAATGTTTGCATTTACTGTCAATACACTATTCTGTTAGTCTGTATAGTACTGTAGGTGACCATTGTCACTGTACGTGTGGTGTAAGGTGCCTGTGTAGGTACAATAGTACACTTCTTCTCTGTCACTATCCTCTGCAAGAGTGTAAGCGGTTTCTGCATATACAGATTTACTAGGAAAGTCACAAGACTTAGATACAGGTGTTGGTACAGGTATTTGAGAAACGCAGTGCTGCACAATAAATTGTTGGAATACGTTGGGCACCATGTCATTTATTAATTTCAAACATTTGGACTTTATTTAAACTCCTGTACTTCCATTTGCACATGGCTTAGTTTGCAACATGGAAAATAACTATATACATCTCCTTACTACACCTGCAATATTCTTAGGTAGTAGTTGCACAGTGACAAACATGCAGAACAGACAAATATATTTATGTTTTTACCATTAGACGCTCAGATCTCTGCTTTTAACACAGCTTCTGGAGAATATTGTACAGTAAATGGGAACTCTCGAGTTCTTTCTCCAAACTTTGGAGACACCTCTGCACTGGCATGGATGCCTCTATACTGTGATGATTTTAGGGCCCTTAGTCAGCCCTTTGGAGCACCAGGAGGTACATGGAACTCCTTCATCCTCTTGGCTCATTATCTCTGATGTAGGGTTGACCATCAACCATCAATTGTTAGAAACCGTCAATGGTGTGTTGGTGATGTTCAGTGGTTTTATCACTGATGGGAGATCCAATAGTATATATCAGGGACATAGGTATGATTACAGATGTTTATGCATGCTTGGCTACGGTAATCACATGTGCAACCATGAACCATCAATGGCTTTGCAATAATAGTTTAAAACCATCATCCATCGATGGCAAAAACTGAGATGGACCAACTTATTCTGTTAAATCTTTCCAAATGTCAACTATTGGCCCCAACTGTCACTGCATAACAGTCAAAGGGCGGGATGTGCTAAGGCTTGAAAAGTGGTAATTTCAAACCCACACTGTGACATGGAAGTTAGGAGCTGATTGGCTGGTACTTTATCACATGAAATTATCACTTTTCAAGGCTTAGCACATCCTGCCCTGAATGTGTAAGCAGGAGGAGTGCCCTTGCACCCAGCCCAAAAAGGGCATGGCATTTATAGAAAATTAATTACATTTTGTGTGGGGTAATATGGCTTTGGTATTTACTATTAACTGCTACAAAATTAACTACTACAATATTGCTAGGTGTACAATAATTATACACACTTGTATGACTGTCTTACACCTGGCACAAATAATACTGTTTTAGAATTGGACATATCTTTTTATATGTGTGCACAGTGTAAATGGATCAAACTCTAAGTGAGACCTGAAGTATCTCATACAAATAAGCTTATGTCATGAGGCACCGCTGTGGCTCATTCCTGTTTGCGTTAAGTGTATCTGCAGCCTGTCTCCTGTATGTGTGGTCTGTGCAGTTTCACCTATCAGATAATTAGGCCATGTTTTCCTGCATTCTCAGTGCATTTCATATTCCTGCAGATTCTCTGTGTGTTCAGCTTCAGCTGCAGTCTAATTACAAGTTTTGACTGTGTGTGTGTAGCTGAACAGATGCATTGAGCCGACTCATCAGAGGGCCTAGTCTTCCTGGCTGCTCTGATTGGCAATTGCTCCTAATATTACCCAGCCTGCCCTGAATCTTATGCCAGTTAAAGCTTGAAGATTCCTGTTTCCTGTTTGTACCTGTGTCCGGTCCCTGTTCCTTGGTGGAATCTAGAATCTGTGCAGTTAGTGCTGTCTATTCTAGTTGCCAAGCCTGCTATCACTGCACACAGTGTAATCTTGCTCTGAAGCTGGTCTCAGTCTCAGTGTCTCTAGATCTCTGCTTCCCTTCAGGGGGTTCTGTTCCAGTTCCTGCTCTTATGAGAACCTGTCAGCTCATGTGAGAACCTGTTAGCTCGTTGGAGAACCTGTCAGCCTGTGTTACACCCGTGATTCTGAGACCATGCCTGATTGATTTCCTGATCTGATCCAGTTAGCCGTGTACTCAGGTTTTGGTATGGAGTTTCCACACAGGCACTATCTTGCCAACATTTCTTTATTGTATTCAACCTGTGCATTATTGCATTTATAAATAATTTGTATTTACAGTCTCATTGTTCATAACAACCTGTGCATTGTTGCATGTACATAGTGATTGTGTTAATATTATATTCCAACCTGTGCATTGTTGCACTCAAGTGCACTCCTTATTTATTCCTCAGTCTGTGCCTTAGCATAGAAGTAAGGTTGTGTTTGGTGAACGTCTCACCGTACTGCATTTACCCCTGCCCAACGTCCGATAGTCGCTTTGTCATTATGTAAGACCTGGGGGCATCTGAGTATGGGGTGGACCTAATTCACCCTGGAAAGGTGGCTGCTATAGGAGAAGCCTAGCCTTGCAGGAGGCTAGAAGACTGCTGGGCTGTTGGTAATTCCATGAGCATCACAAGGCACCGCCTATACACATACAGAACTGAGTGTTAGCATAACAGCTTACAGTACCTCTATGTACTGTAAATTTGAATTCACAATAAGTGCAAGTGACTGACACTTTGCTTATTCTGTACAGAGCTAATATATAGCTAATATATATCATGCACAAAAAACAAAAACAAATCTTTGTTACCATGACATTAATAAGTGATACGTCTATACCAAGCACTTTTCATACCATTATGTTACTCCCTTATTTGAAACATAATAATTAAAAATAATTTCCAATTATCGATAAATGCCCCTTATATTAAAGAGACAGAAGTGGGGATGATTTCTTCTTCCTCGGTACATACAGTAGATTGTGTAAATTTTTTCACCAGTAAATGTCTTTGCAGAGTCAGTGAGTTGATGGCAAGGTTCTTAACTGGACCTTAAATGCTTTAGTCTTGAATAAAGCATCCCTGTAGATGACTTTAAATACATGTCAACATGTGTTAGGCCTTCTTCAAAACAATAGATGGAGTTTCCTCTTGGACAGCAGCCTAAATCCTTGATACTGGATTATGTTTTTTGGTGTCTGTGTAGTTGATCCACTACATGATTTGCCAGGAATCAGAAATGAGAACTTTACATCAGTTCAGCTGGCACATGTTCTGCCTGACAACCCCACCAGCTGTGCAAACTGCCATGTTTTTAATAAACAGACTTAGCTGGGAAAGCTCAGAAATGCTTGACTGATGATACAAGCAAGCTATTTCAGCTCAAACATTTCATTTTCAGATATTGCGAAAATTGTTTTTATAAATGCACATTCTGTTCAGTATCATCGTAAATGTTAGTTCCCATATTTCATCTTTTATTTCTGCATGTATCACCTGCTTAAATACAACTCTATGTTCCTCACTGACATGACAGAGACAATATACAGTGTGTTAACATAAAATGCTAACAAAAGATGTTTAATGTACAATATAAAGCAATATGCTGACTTTGAGAGCAGTGTTCTTACTGTTAGCTATTCTTGAATATGGTACAGTAGGCCAACTATGGGTAAATTTACTAATCGGTGGGTTGACTGACATTTAGAAACTGTTGGGCATTCATGGCTGTTTGGGGGCCTCAAATACAGTATTTACTATACAGGGTGTTTTTCCAACATCAGTATTCCTTGGTTTCTAAACACCCATACCCAGGGGCGGATTGGGAACTAAAAGTGGCCCTGGAAAAAATTCTAGAAGTGGCCCCATGTGGGCGACAGCAAATCAATGGTAGGCGGACCCATCACCAATGTAGGCGGGATCAGTACACATAAATATGGGTTGCGAGTAGTGCCACCATGAAAGGGCCCTGGGGACAGCACCATTAATGTGCCTAGGATGTACTTAGAATTAAAACTTTTGTTTTCATGTGCCTCCAGACTGGCACTGCACTGTAAATGTATGTCTTATAAACATCTAAGATCCTATGCAGGAAATTCAAATTCTGTCCTCATTTGTGATTTGCTTTAAGTAACCTAGGAGAATCCCATTAAGTTTATACTAAAATATTGAAATACTCTTCCTCTGCACCGATGACCTGTAATTCACTGTGCTGTAATGAATTGGATATCCTATCCTGTAACTCACATGGTGCAGTCTCAGGGTAAAAGTTTTCTTTGGCACCGCACCCCACATAACTAAAAACATTGACAGAGCGTACCTGAGGTGCGCGGACAAAATATGGGGTTTTGGCCACAGAATAGTTGTAATTCACATTATACCGCACAACAACATCCATTATTCATATTACACCGCACAGCGGCATCATGTTCACATTACACGCACATCAGTGTCACATTGCAGAGCACAGCGGTGTCACATTATTCACATTACAGCGCACAGTGGTGTCACATTATTCACGCTGCAGCGCATAGCAGCGTCTGTTATTCAAATGACACTGCCCAGCAGCATCCATTACTCACATTACACCGCCCAGCAGCATCCATTACTCACATTACACCGCCCAGCAGCATCCATTACTCACATTACACCGCCCAGCAGCATTCATTACTCACATTACACCGCCCAGCAGCATCCATTACTCACATTACACTGCCCAGCAGCATCCATTACTCACATTACACCGCCCAGCAGCATTCATTACTCCCATTACACCGGCCAGCCGCATTCATTACTCCCATAACACCGCCCAGCAGCATTCATTACTCCCATTACACCGCCCAGCAGCATCCGTTACTCACATTACACCGCCCAACAGCATTTGTTACTCCCATTACACCGCCCAGCAGCATTCATTACTCCCATTACACCGCCCAGCAGCATTCATTACTCCCATTACACCGTCCAACAGCATCCGTTGCTCACATTACACCACCCAGCAGCATCCGTTACTCACATCACACCGCCCAGCAGCATCCGTTACTCACATTACACCGCCCAGCAGCATCCGTTACTCACATTACACCGCCCAGCAGCATCCATTACTCACATTACACCGCCCAGCAGCATCCGTTACTCACATTACACCGCCCAGCAGCATCCGTTACTCACATCACACCGCCCAGCAGCATCCATTACTCACATTACACCGCCCAGCAGCATCCATTACTCACATTACACCGCCCAGCAGCATCTGTTACTCACATTACACCGCCCAGCAGCATCCGTTACTCACATTACACCACCCAGCAGCATCCGTTACTCACATCTCACCGCCCAACAGCATCCGTTACTCACATTGCACCGCCCAGCAGCATCCATTACTCACATTACACCGCGCAGCAGCATCCGTTACTCACATTACACCGCCCAGCAGCATCCGTTACTCGCATTACACCGCCCAGCAGCATCCGTTACTCACATTACACCGCCCAGTGATGACCGTTACTCACATTACACCACCCAGCAGCATCCGTTACTCACATTATACCGCCCAGCAGCATCTGTTACTCACATTACACCGCCCAGTGATGACCGTTACTCACTTTACACCACCCAGAAGCATCCGTTACTCACATTACACCGCCCAGCAGCATCCGTTACTCACATTACACTGCCCAGCAGTATCCGTTACTCACATTACACCGCACAGTGATGACCATTACTCACATTACACCGCCCAGCAGTATCCGTTACTCACATTACACCGCACAGCAGCATCCGTTACTCACATTACACCACCCAGCAGCATCCGTTACTCACATTACACCGCCCAGCAGCATCCGTTACTCACATTATACCGCCCAGCAGCATCCGTTACTCACATTACACCGCCCAGCAGCATCCGTTACTCACATTACACCGCCCAGTTATCACCGTTACTCACATTATAATGCACAGCGGCATCACATTATTCTCTTTACAGCGCCCAGTGACATCCGTTACTCATATTACACCCCACACAGAGGGTCGATTGTGGAACAGTTTAAGTTACAGTAGTATTTATGTGCAGCATAATGAGGGAATGGAGAGAATTAAAATGTGATAATAAATGGGTTGGACTTGCAGAACTTACAGTAGTATATCAGTGCACCATCACAGGCAGAATACAAGTACTGCATTTCAGGCAGAGGCAGAGGTTAGAGAGAGTAGAGAAGACTCATACTCACCTCTCCTGCTGGATCCATCGCGGCCGCACCGTCTCTTCCTCTGAGGTCCACGCGATGACGTCAACGGATGATGTCCGACAGCTGGATGGGGTTGTAGCGGGTCCTCTTCTCCTGTTAGCAGCCAGCGGCCGCGGCAGCGCATGAGGCGCTTTACATTAAGTTGATGACGCACGGGTGTGGGGGGGGGGGCGGTGCCACAGATGGCAGGTGGCCCCGCACACCAATCGCCCCCCCGGGATCTACCCGGTGGGGCTAATGGCCAATCCGGCACTGCCCATACCCCTTTGAGTTTGCTAGTTTCCAATGGAAGCCTCCATGAAAAGTGGAAATCATTGCAAAAGCGAAAGAAGCCAATGGTCAGGTGCTGTTATGAGCCACGGCTGTGGCTCATTCCTGTTTTGCATGTCAGTTAGGTATTTTATGTTATTCTTCTGTTCATGTTCCCCGTGGGTGTCATGGGGTGCTCGGAACTCACCCTTAAGGAGGGGATACTGTTATGAACCACAGGTAGTGGTTCATTCCTATTTTATGTTTATAAGTTGTTTCGCAGGCCAGGATTTCCCGTTGCTCTGTTTAAGAGTACTCTTGGTTGCTGCCGCTGGTGAGTCTGTGTAATTGCAGCTTGTTCCCATGTGTTCAGCCTCACCTGGCTGCTAATTGCATCTTGTCAGTTTGGAGTCATGCAACAGGGCAGCTGCATGAGATTATTAATTAGGCCTCTCTGTTATATGCTGGCTCAGTGCTATTCACAGATGCTGGTGATATTTCTTGGTTTCCAGTCTGCTTGAGTTCTGAGCTTGTTCCTGCCAATTCCTGAGCTCCTGTGTAGCAGTGTCTGTCGAACTGCTTCCTGTGTCGATTCCTGTGTCAGTCCCTGTGTCGATTCCTGTGTCTGATCCCGTGTCCTGCCGTGAAGTGTTCCTGTACAGAAGTCCAGTGGCTTTGCCTATGCCTGGTCGAGTTTCTGGCTTCTTGGTGTCCACGGGTCTGTCGTTTGGGATTCTGCCTGTCCTCCAGTTCTGAGAGTCTGTGTCGGCAGCATTGGGGGTTCCTGTCCATTTGCCAGTATTCGTACCGGTTCCGTGAGTAGCGGCTCTGCCGCGTCCGTCGGCCTAGGCCGCTGTATTCTGTTATTATTTCTGTCACTGGTGTTTTGCAGAGGGTTCTGCTTATGCTGTCACCGCCGGAACACAAGAGTATTGTGTCGGCGTGTGGTCAGCATTTCCTTTGTTGTTCTTTTCCTTTGGCGGCAAGCCGCACATACATTTAGTTTTAGGCTAGTTAGTAGCCCCTGGCTTTGGTTGTTTCAGTAAGAGGGCCCCTTGTTATCACCCTGTCTCGGTACACTCTTTGTCTCTCATTAAGACCTGAGGGGGCATCGAAGTTGGGCAGACGTAATCCGCCCTTCAAACGCGGCTGCCATGGGCTCAAGCAACCATAGTCTCGCAAGAGTGTACTGACAGCACAGGCGAGACAACGGAGATAGGGCGCCAGGGGCTATTCCCTTTCCATTTCCCCTTTCCCAGCATTACGTCCTGGTGCTCTGGACTCACTTCATAACATCTCCCTTGTTCTGAGCACCAGGAACCTAACAGGTGCTTTCTATTGGTTCTATCTCATGCTCTTTTGACATCACACTAGCCATATAAAATGTATCAAACCACAAATTTACTAAGTAAGGGTGACGTGAAGAGGTTGCAAATAGTGTTGGGTATTTGGTAGGAGTCTATTGTGATAGTGAAATTGATTGATGAATGTTACTGAAAGTAGTTTTATCATCTTTTAAAATGTTTTATGATTTTGTTACTTTTGTTGTCTTTTGCCATTTCTACCTTCTGTGTATTTTTAGTTCAAGTCATGTCTGTGTTTTTTTGTGTATGAGTGTTTGCTTGAGATGATAGCCAGCCTTTTAAAAACTAAAAGCGACTGCATCATCTGCTACTGCTATGATAAAAATGCGGCACTATTTATAGTGACTTACTACCATATTCTTAGGAGCCAGACAGATAAACTGTATGTCAGGTGGAAGTGGCTTTTATGGGTCAATGTGATGCAAGTAGTGAATGCTATAGTGAGGGGCGTTTTAAGAGAGGAGGGGACCTGCATGCAGCCTTCATCACCGGCCCCCTCCATTGCAGGCCCCCTCCACCAGCAGTAGACTCTGGCATAATGCCAGAGTTTACAGCGCATGCACAGGTCTATAGGAACAAGGCGCCCGTGCCTTGTTCCCAGGGATATCTCCAGTGCGCATTTGCATATCACTCAGAAATGGCCGCACCATTTTCTGAGTGATTTCTGTCCGCAGTGCAGGGCCGCCGTTGCGGGACACCGGGGAGGTAAGTGAAATATATGAGAGCAGTGTGGGCCCCCCTTGACCCAGGGGCCTGTGTACACCTCCCACACTGCATTATTGAAACACCTATGGCTTTAGCACCATTGAAGATGTTGGAGACCCACTGTCGGAAGATATTATCAGAATAAAAAATGGATAGAAGACAAGATGGTGGAGGAGAGAAAAGCCACAGCAGGGACTGGTGGTGGGCTCTCTCTTTCTGTGGAATATACATGTATGAGGAGCAGGTGCTCCAAATCCTACCACCAGAACTCATGCAATGAATCAAGATGTACAGATGTGTCCTCATACATCCAGCCTCAATACACCATGCAGCACAAGATGCCTGGTGTGAAGTTGCCTTGTCATGCAACTCTGCTAGCTTTGGGAGTCTTCTTTTGCTGACAGTATATGTCTAATTCAAAATTAGCAAACCAAAAAAGCACACTACTGGGCAAAACCATGTGCACTGCAGGGGGGGGGGGGGCAGATATAACATGTGCAGAGAGAGTTAGAGTTGCGTGGGGTATGTTCAAACTGAAATCTAAATTGCAGTGTAAAAATAAAGCAGCCAGTATTTACCCTGCACAGAAAAAATCTAACCCTCCCAAATCTAAATCTCTCTGCACGTTACATCTGCCCCACCTGCAGTGCACATGGTTTTGCCCATTAGTGTGCATTTTGGTTCGCTAACAAACCTCAGTAACCCCTGGTGCTTATTAATATGATGTATGATATATGATATAATATTGTGAATGAGCAGAACAAAACTTGTGTCATATATCAAATTAATCAGTACAGTCTCCTTCTGCTATTTGCATTGTTTTGCGAATAAGATGCATTTTTGGCAAATAAGCAGAAAAAATGCTCAATGCTAGAAGATTCTCACGAGATATGGCATGCCAGGAGGGATTTTTTTTTGCGTGACTGTAGCAAAGATGTATGAGGACACATCTGTATGACCAGATCAACACCTCAACAACACCAGTTGGTAAGAGCACTTTTTTTTACTGTTTAGATGCAGAGCCGGCCCTAACCAATATGATGCCCTAGGCAAGATTTTGGCTGGTGCCCCCTAGCACCACCGCTGATTCCGCTTCTGACCTTGCACCTCTTTCCCGGCACCATCACCCCTCACCCATAACAGTCCTTATTTTGGTTTTTGTACTCCCTATATTTTAAATAGGAACAGTTCACACATTTGGCACACAGCCCAAAAAGGTGTGTGTTTTTTCTGGCAAGAGGCATGGCCACACAATAGTAACCCCAATTCCAACTACGCCACACAGTACTGCAACTTTATTCACATTTGATCATGCGATAGTTTCCATAATTCATATTACATCCCACAGTAGTATCACTTTACTTATAAACGTTACTCCCCACAGTAGAGCTCCTTAGTCACATTACATCACACTGAATTGCTCCTTATTCACATTACACCACACCCTATTGCTGTTTATTCACATTAGACGACACAGTAATGCCCTTTCTATACGCAACACCACTTAGTAGAGCACCTTATATACATAATGCCACACATTAGTAATGCATTTATACACATAATTCCACACAGTAATGCCCCTTAAACATATGAGACCCTTTTTTAAAAAATGTCCTTATAAACATAATGCACCTTACGCATTATGACAACCTTTATTAATGCCCTTTTACACATAATGTCCCTTACACATATGCCACACATTGTTAATGCCCTTTTACACATAATGACACAGATAGTGCCCACTACACATTTGCTGCATATTATTAGTGCCCCTATACACATAATGACACACATACAGTAGTATCCTGTTACACATATGCCGCACATTATTAATGCCCTTATACACATAATGACACACATAGTGCCCCTTACATATATGTTGCACATTATTAATGCATTTTTACATGACACGCATAATGCTCCTTACTAGAGATGTGCACCGAAAATTTTTCGGCTTTTGTATTTTGGTTTTGGATTCGGTTCCGCGGCCGTGTTTTTGATTCGGACGCGTTTTGGCAAAACCTCCCTGAAATTTTTTTGTCAGATTCGGGTGTGTTTTGGATTCGGGTGTTTTTTTTCCAAAAACCCCTCAAAAACAGCTTAAATAATAGAATTTGGGGGTAATTTTGATCCTATAGTATTATTAACCCCAATAACCACAATTTCCACTCATTTCCAGTCTATTCTGAACACCTCACACCTCACTATACTATTTTTAATCCTAAAATTTGCACCGAGGTCGCTGGATGACTAAGCAAAGCGACCCATGAAGGCGGCACAAACACCTGGCCCATCTAGGAGTGGCACTGCAGTGTCAGACAGGATTGCACTTCAAAAAAATTGGCCCCAAACAGCACATGATGCAAAGAAAAGAGAAAAAGAGGTGCACTGTGGTCGCTGGACGGCTAAGCTAAGCGACACAAACACCTCAATATCACAGGAATTATTCGTTCTAATCAATGGTATTATTGGTCCAAATCACTGGAAGAAAATGACAAAATCACTGGAATTATTCATTCTAATCAATGGTATTATTGGTCCAAATCACTGGAAGAAAATGACAAAATCACTGGAATTATTCGTTCTAATCAATGGTATTATTGGTTTAAATCACTGGAAGTAAATGACAAAATCACTGGAATTATTTGTTCTAATCAATGGTATTATTGGTCCAAATTACTGGAAGAAAATGACAAAATCACTGGAATTATTGGTTCTAATCAATGGTATTATTGGTCCAAATCACTGGAAGAAAATGACAAAATCACTGGAATTATTCGTTCTAATCAATGGTATTATTGGTCCAAATCACTGGAAGAAAATTACAAAATCACTGGAATTATTCGTTCTAATCAATGGTATTATTGGTCCAAATCACTGGAAGAAAATTACAAAATCACTGGAATTATTCGTAAACATTTGTAGAAAGTCGCTGCTTTCTGATTACAGAAATGCTCAGATATTCCTGCAAATCCACAATCCCTTCCCAGAGGAAAAAGAAATTGAGAAACCGTTGTTTGAGAACATTTGTTCTCTTTCCCTTACAAAGGAACAAACCACTTTCCAAGAAGACTGACGTTTTTGGGATTATACAGACATAGGGGTATATTTACTAAAATTCGTATTTTTCCGAATGAGGTTAAAGTTCAAACACGAATGACATCGAAAGTGTAAAATTGCAACTTTTTGAATTTATTACGACTAATTTACTAAACTGTCGTATTCTGCATGTTCGTATTTTCCGATGTCGATGTCATTCGTATTTTTTGGCAGTGTTTTACGGGAGTGAATTGTAAAACACTGCCGACATTAACACAATGAATCTCGGCCGGATCTGTGAGATCCGTGCTGGTCTTCATTGTGCACCATTCGTAAAAAATAAAACATTGTTAAAAAATTTAAAAAAAAATGCGTGGGTTCCCCCCTCCTAAACAAAACCAGCCTCGGGCTCTTTGAGCCGGTCCTGGTTAAAAAAATATGGGGAAAAAAATGACAGGGGTTCCCCCATATTTAATCAACCAGCACCAGGCTCTGTGCCTGGTCCTGGTTCAAAAAATGTGGGGGACAAAAAGCGTAGGGGTCCCCCGTATTTTTGAAACCAGCACCGGGCTCCACTAGCCAGGTACATAATGCCACAGCCGGGGGACACTTTTATATTGGTCCCTGTGGCCCTGGCATTACATACCCAACTAGTCACCACTGGCCGGGGTACCCTGGAGGAATGGGAACCCCTTAAATCAAGGGGTCCCCCCCTCCAGCCACCCAAGGGCCAGGTGTGAAGCCCGAGGCTGTCCCCCAACATCCAAGGGCGGTGGATGGGGGGCTGATAGCCTTTTTGTCAAAATGTGAATATTGTTTTTAGTAGCAGTACTACAAGTCTCAGCAAGCCTCCCCCACAAGCTGGTACTTGGAGAACCACAAGTACCAGCATGCGGAGGAAAACCGGGCCCGCTGGTACCTGTAGTAGTACTACTACTAAAAAAATACCCCAACAAAAACAGGAGACACACACCTTGAAAGTAAAAGTTTATTACATACATGCACACCACCAAACATACATACTTACCTATGTTCACACGAGGGTCGGTCCTCTTCTCCATGTAGAATCCATGGGGTACCTGTGGGAAAAATTATACTCACATAATCCAGTGTAGATAGGTCTTCTTCTGTTCTTTTTGTAATCCACATACTTTGCAAAATAAAAAAACGAACACCGACCACGCACTGAAAGGGGCCCCATGTTTTCACATGGGACCCCTTTCCCCGACTGCCAGGAACCCCCCCCTGACTTCTGTCTAAGAGGATTCCTTCAGCCAATCAGGGAGCGCCACGTCGTTGCACCCTCCTGATTGGCTGTGTGCTCCTGTAGTGTCTGTCAGGCAGCACACGGCAGTGATACAATGTAGCGCCTATGCGCTCCATTGTAACCAATGGTGGGAACTTTGCGGTCAGCGGTTGACCGAAAGAAACCTCACCGCTGACCACAAAGTGGATATATTGAAGAAGTTGGATAATCTGGTAGTCACCCCTGGAACATGGCTATGTACGTGTGACGTTGAGTCCCTATACACAAGTATAGAACATGAAAGAGATTCAAGCAGTGGAGTACTTTCTGGGTACAAAAGGAAGGAATGCATTTGATGACTTCATTATCAAGTTATTACGGTTCATTCTCACGAAAAATGATTTTGTGTTCAACGAAAGGCTCTACCTACAGACCCGGGGTACAGCGATGGGCAGTACGTGTGCGCCAACGTATGCCAACCTGTACCTCGGGTGGTGGGAAAAACAATACGTCTTCTCACCAGAAAATGACCAATATACGGATCACGTCCTAAATTGGTCAAGATATATAGATGACGTACTAATTATTTTTCATAGGGTGTATGATTTATTAAGTGTTTTTTATATATCATCTCTTTAATATATTAGAGCGGATACCGTCTGTGAATAAATTATACATATTTATTAAAGTGCTGTTTATTATTTTTATACATTCAACATAGTGTATATATAGTGAAAAAATAATTAAAATAGTGGATATTATATCTACTAGTGTTATCAATAATTATAATCATTATTTGCTCTGTGATGTACTTACATAATTATGAATGTGATGAAGACAATCTGCTAGTGAACTTGTCTAATTGATTTGTTACTCTATTATATTACTCCTACCTTTACCAATGTGATCAACAGGGTGCCACTCCACTACAATGAATTTAGTGAATAAAAATAGTGCTCCCACCAAACAGTTTATCCCCCCTTATATAGTTCTTATTCAATCTATTATTTAATTTAGTGTATTTATCACATATTCAATTATAATAACTTAATTGCCAACTACTATCTCAACCCCCCTACTCCTTAATATAATTTCAAAAATAAATCCTTTTTGTTGAGCATATTATCCAGCTTCCCAAACCATCTGGATTCCAAACCCTGCTATTTCCACTCCACCATTCCCCAAGGTAAGTATAACTGAAATCTGTTTTCATGTATGATCATACATAATTATTATTTTCATTACTCATTAGTATATAACTATATCTTATATCTTGAATACATATTTCACATAAATCTTATATCTCTCTCCCAAAATATCTCCTATATGTATTAGACTACTGAAAGGATAATAGGTTCCAGTAGCTCTCATTATGAAATTAGTATATTCAATCCAAGAAAGTGGAAAACTGATTGTGTTCATTTAGACCCCCTGGGTCAACACTGTTCATCAAGAAGATCCACTTAGTTTCTTTCTTCAGAAGCTCTCTCTTCACATCTCCTCCTCGGATTCCTAGCTGTAATCTTTCCAAACCTCTTATCCTCTAACTCTCAGGATTGCCACCATGTTTGCTCAGGAAATGTCTTGCTACGCTTGTTAAGTTTTTCATTCTGGATCGATCTTGTGCAGCATTATTAATGTTCCTGATATACTCATCCAGTCTCATTCTCAGTTGTCTGCTTGTTAATCCAACATATTTAAGACCGCATCCACAGTGTAGACAATATATGACCCCTGTGGTCCTACAGTTAATGAAATCTCTTATGGGGTGTGTTTTTCCATATCTGTCCTGCACTTCCTTAGTTTGTTCCACATATTTACATGTCTTACAATTTCCACACTGGAAACATCCTTTTGTTGTCCCCTCTTTCTTTCTTTGGTTCTCATAATGGCTATGCACCAATTTGTCTCTAAGACTGGGAGACTTTCTCCAGCTGGCATTAACCCTTCCTCCTATTACCTAAGCCATTTCCTTATCATTTGTGAGGATGTTCCAGTGTCTTTGGAGAATCTGCCGTATTTCACCCCATTCGTCACAAAATGTGCCAATGAACCTTACTGTAGAATCAACTTCCTTGTTCTTAATTTTAGGGCAAATCAGGGAATCTCTGTTTTTATCTGCTGCAGTTCGATATCCTTTCTTAATAAGGGTCCTACTGTAACCCCTTTGTTCCAATCTGTTCCCCAATTCCTATGCTCTTAATTTGAATTGGTCATCACTGGAGCAGTTTCTTCGTGTACGCAAGAATTCTCCTTTCGGGACACCCTTAATTGTGGCTGGAAGATGCAAGCTTTCCGCATGCAGAATGCTATTACTGGCTGTATCTTTTCTGAACATATCTGATGTTATCCTTCCATCTCCATCAATCTCTATGGAGAGATCCAGAAATGTAACCTTCTTTTGACTCATCTCTGTAGTCAATTTCAGGTTCAAAGAATTCTCATTAAGTTTTCCTAGGAATTCCTTCAGGAGTTCCACTTCTCCCTCCCAAATAATTAGTACGTCATCTATATATCTTGACCAATTTAGGACGTGATCCGTATATTGATCATTTTCTGGTGAGAAGATGTATTGTTTTTCCCACCACCCGAAGTACAGGTTGGCATACGTTGGCGCACATGTACTGCCCATCGCTGTACCCCGGGTCTGTAGGTAGAACCTTTCGTTGAACGCGAAATAATTATTCGTGAGAATGAACCGTAATAACTTGATAATGAAGTCATCAAATGCATTCCTTCCTTTTGTACCCAGAAAGTACTCCACTGCTTGAATCTCTCTTTCATGTTCTATACTTGTGTATAGGGACTCAACGTCACACGTACATAGCCATGTTCCAGGGGTGACTACCAGATTATCCAACTTCTTCAATATATACATTGTATCTCTCGTATAGGAGGGTAATTCCATCACAAATCCTCTCAAATATTTGTCTACAAATATGCTTGCCTTTTCTGTAAGTCCTCCGATTCCTGAGACTATAGGCCTTCCCGGTGTTTTTTTCAAGTTTTTGTGGACTTTGGGAAGTGCATAAAAGGTGGGTATTTTAGGATTGGTAACTTCCAAAAATTATTTTTCTCTTTTATTGATGGTTCCTATATCAAATTCACCCTCAACTAATTTCTGATATTGTTTTAAGAAGTTGGCTGTTGGATTAAATATCAGTTTCTGGTAGCATTCCTGGTTGTTCAATTGTCTCATGACTTCTAGGTACATATCTCTTTTCCAGAGAACGACATTTCCCCATTTATCTGAAGGTTTAATTTCGACTTCACTCCAACTTTGAATCTCACGTAGGGCTTCATTCTCATCTCTAGTAAGATTATGTTTACGAAAGTTGCTTCTGCCACAATATAGTTTATCCAGATCCTTGGAGACTAAATCCAAATAGATTTTTGCTTCTGGAAAAATACTAAAATTGGGAAAGAAAGTGGATCTTTTCCTCAGCGTTGTATCCCTAAAGGTCTCCGAATTTCCTTCTCCAGTAGATAATTCCTCTAACATCCTGAGAGCTTCCTCATCAGTTCCATCTAATACAGAGCTGTCATATTCATCATTTCTACTAGCTTCTCTTAATAGAAAGAATTTTTTAAGTAGGATCTTCCTCACAAATAGATAAAGATCTTTTTCTATCTCAAACCTATTCATAGATTGCTGACAGTATTTCTATCTCAAAGGGTTATCCTGGTCACATAATTCACACACCACTGAGATATTGAAGTATATGAATGTGAATGTTGGTTTATGTGAAATCTGTAACATAACCGGGCGGCACAAACATGGTCTAGCACCCGGCTCAATAGAATAGAGAGCACTGCGGGTGCAGAGACGTGTAGGAAATAATCCAAACAACCGGCTCTGAGAAATAGATACTGGCTCCCACTATGTAATTAACATTGGCACGTGTATAAGTGTGTGTACCATTAAAGGTTAAACCCGAATATACTGTGGGTATAATTTAAATTATTCAATTCATTACACGAACGTTACGATCAAAAGTAAAGGAATGTTATGACTATATACTAGCTACAGTTTTCAAATCAATTGGAGACACTAGTTTGAAACATAATTGCTGATTTGGAAACAGGTGTCTAAAAGTGTTGGCTGAGATACTTAACTGGCAACATATGATTAAAAACTGAAACTATGATATGAACTTATATAGATATTAAACGATTAATATATCAGCATTTATGTACTCACAAACACATTTATGACTAATATTGGGCCAGATGCAGGCATATAATCCAATATTTGGGGGAATATGAGAAAGAATATCACTGGCATCTGATAACAATATAATGAATAAACATTCCCACGTATTGATTGTAACCAGAAATGAAATTAACCATGCAGACACACTGATAAAACAAAAGTAAAGACAACTAGTGTTAATAAAGATGTGTGGAATAAATTGAGTGCTTTCTATTATATTGACACAAGACTACAGTATAGACATATGTTTTCATAAACAATTTAGTTTATTGAAACAACACACCAGTCAACATTTATTTCAACAATAAACATTAAGTATGAATTAATTGAAGAGGTACTGGTGATTGCTGAAAGAAAATAAATAAATCAGCAAGGTTGTGAATAAAAATAATAGCAGCAGGGGCCATTGAGCCTTTATTGAAAGAGAATACTTTATCACAGCAGCAGCAGTCTCTGTGGAGAATAACAGATTTTTAATCTCACTATTTTTCAATTTATTTTTCACTTAAAAGTTTTATATTTCATGTGGCTAAAAACTTTTTAATACAGAACAATAAAAGTTATATATTAATTGATAAGGTATTTGAATCTCGGTGCACCCCAAGAAAGGCTTCTTTCTTTGTGTGTTTGTGGTATAGTCTTCTAAGCCAGGGGTAGCACTCCCGGATAGGAACAAAGTGTGGAGTCACACTATAGATTTGTTACAAGGGAAAGAGAGTAATTGTCTGGATAAATCTTGGCTGGTGCGGGAATATCTTTTGCTCTTTACATAATGGCCCAAAATGTTGCTAACCTGGTGTGTTGGGTGCTTTGTTGCTGGAGGATCTATGGACCACTTAGTGCTGATACTCAAATTTTATATATATATATATATATATATATATATATATAAGAGATGAGCGGGTTCGGTTCCTCGGAATCCGACCCCCCCCCCCCCCCGAACTTCACCCATTTTACACGGGTCCGAGGCAGTCTCGGATCCTCCCGCCTTGCTCGGTTAACCCGAGCGCGCCCGAACGTCATCATCCCGCTGTCGTATTCTCGCGAGATTCGTATTCTATACAAGGAGCCACGCGTATCCGCCATTTTCACTCGTGCATTGGAGATGATAGGGAGAGGACGTGTGCAGCGTTCTCTCAGTTGTGTTCAGTGTGCTGCAAATATCTGTGCTCAGTGTGCTGCAATTATCTGTGCTCAGTGTGCTTGCAAATATCTGTGCTCAGTGTGCTGAAAATATCTACGTTCTCTGCCTGAAAAACGCTCCATATCTGTGCTGTATTGTAGCATATAGTAGGAGGACAGTGCAGAATTTTGCTGACCAGTGACCACCAGTATTATATCAGTACGGTACATTAGTCCACTGCTCTACCTACCTCTGTGTCGTCAAGTATACTATCCATCCATACCTGTGGTGCATTTTAGTTGTTGTGCGCAGTAGTAGGAGGACAGTGCATAATTTTGCTGACCACCAGTATATAATATATAGCAGTACGGTACAGTATGTTATGATTCCAGCACTCTGGTCAGAGGAGATCTTATGGTAAGGACCGGAGCACTGGAACGGAATGCTGGGGAAGGGAGCAGGACAGGAAAATAGCCCCTGGTGCCCTAACTCTGTTGTCTCACCCGTGTTGTCAGAAATCCCCTGCGAGACTATGGTTTCTTGAGCCCTTGGCAGCCGAGCTTGAAGGGCGGACCATGTCCGCCCAACTTCGATGCCCCCCGGTCTTAAATGAGAGACAAAGGGAAACCCGAGACAGGGTGATAACAAGAGGCCCTCTAACTAAACAACCAGGCCAGGGGCTAAGCAAACTCAAAACTATAATATGTGCGGAGAAACCACCAAGGAAAAGGACAACCAAAATATCCACTTGTCCAATTCTCCTACCCGGCACTGCCGAGTACCAGAGAGGACTTGTGGAAGCGGAACCCTCCGCAAATGCTCCAAACACAAAATATAAAAAGGTATAGCGGCTGAGCCGCAACTCACGAACACCACTGGATATAAAACGGTGATCAGTCAGGACTCCAGGGACGAGATGGTAACTCCCGAGTACAGGACTTCTGAGGACTGGAATGACCGGATACAGCAGGACTGGAAACAGACTCTCAGCAAACAAAGGCAGCATGCAGGAAGCTATTACCGGCGTCTGTGAGAAGCCCTGGGAGTGTACTTAACAGGGAGTCCTCCAATCAGCTGTTTAGAGGCTGATTGGACTAAATGCCGTGCAGCTGCCTTGCTGCACGGCCAGAGAACAGGTGAATGCATTAAATCCTAAAACCCAGCAACGGGGAACGCGGTCCGCCAGTGGCGTCCCCGTTGCTAGGGTCCGTGCGGCTTCAGCGCGCCCGGCGTCTAGCATTGCTAGGGAGCCGGCGGCTGTACATGCACGGCGTCCCTAGTTGCTAGGCGCCGGGTCGCGTGGACAAGCGGACCCCGGCGCCTAACAGTACCCCCCCCTTGAGGAGGGGTCAAGGAACCCCTAAAGCCAGGTTTCCGAGGAAATTCCCGAAAAAATGCCCTCTTGAGCCTCGGGGCATGAAGATCCTTATCCAGGACCCAAGACCTTTCCTCCGGACCATAGCCTCTCCAGTGAACCAGAAAATAAAGCCAGCCCCAGGACAATTTGGAATCGAGAACCTTCTCCACCAAGAACTCCTGTTGTCCCTGTACATCCACCGGAGATCTACCCTGAGAGATCCTCCGAGGAAATCTACTGGAAGAAACGTATTGTTTCAACAGGGAACAATGAAACGTATTTCCAATCCTGAGAGATCTTGGTAAACGTAACTGAAAGGCAACTGGGTTAACTCTTTTAATAATAAGAAATGGCCCAATAAATTTGGGTCCCAATCTAGCCGAGGATTGTCGAAGCCTGATGTTACGAGTCGACAACCATACCCTATCTCCCACCTTAAAAGTGCAAGGACGTCGGAGCCTGTCAGAAAATTTCTTCTCTCGAAAGGCCGCTTTTCTGAGAGCAAGGTGCACTTTTTTCCAAATGGCTCTGAGATGGGAGGTTAAGGTTAGCGAGGAGACTGAGGAATGATGAAAAAAAGAATTAGCTCTGGGGTGAAAACCAAAAACTGAAAAGAATGGAGACTCTTTAGTGGAGGAATGACAAGAATTGTTGTAAGCAAACTCCGCCAACGGAAGAAACTCGGACCAATCATTCTGGAGTTTGGCAGTATACAAGCGCAAATACTGTTTCAATGATTGGTTAACTCGCTCGGTTTGCCCGTTGGATTGTGGGTGGTAACCGGATGTTAACGACAATTTAATCTTTAATGAGGCACAAAAACATTTCCAGAATTGTGCGATGAATTGTGGACCCCGATCAGAAACAATATCAGTAGGCAACCCATGAAGTCTGAAAACATGGCGGAGAAACAAAACTGCCAACCCTTGGGCAGAAGGCAATCGGGGGAGAGCAATAAAATGAGCCATCTTGCTAAAACGGTCCACTACCACCCATATGACTCGGAATCCGGCTGAAAGGGGAAGGTCAACCACAAAATCCATCGAAATATGGGACCATGGCCTGAGAGGAACATTTAAGGGCATAAGTTGCCCGATAGGCAAGGAACGGGGAACCTTATGCTGTGCACAAACCTGACATGAATAAACAAACTCCTTAACGTCTTTAGAAAGACCAGGCCACCATACTGAGCGAGAGACTAACTCCAAAGTCTTAGAGATTCCCGGATGCCCGGAAACTTTGTTATCAAGGAATTCCGTTAAAACAGTAGCTCTCAAAAACTCAGGGACGTAAAGACGACCAGCAGGAGTATTTCCAGGAGCTTGGTGTTGAAGCTGTTTTAACTGGGTAAATAAATCTTGTGTGAGGCCTGCCCAGATGACCGAAGATGGAAGTATGGGAGTAACAGGACTGTTATTGTGAACCGGAAGAAAGCTGCGTGATAGGGCATCAGCCTTAGTATTCTTGGAACCAGGCCTGAAAGTGATTATAAATTTGAAACGAGTAAAAAATAAAGCCCAACGTGCCTGCCGGGCATTAAGCCGTTTAGCCGATTCGATGTATTGCAGGTTTTATGGTCAGTCAATACTGAAATAGTATGTTTTGCTCCCTCCAGCCAATGCCTCCACTCCTCGAAAGCCCACTTTACCGCCAGTAGCTCCCGATTACCAACGTCATAGTTGGATTCAGCGGAGGAGAATTTCCTGGACATAAAGGCACAAGGATGTAACTCCAGAGACTCCAGATCCTTTTGAGAAAGGATAGCCCCCACTCCAACCTCCGAGGCATCAACCTCCACAACAAAGGGCAATTCCGGATTGGGATGTCTGAGGACTGGAGCCGAGACAAAGGCTTGTTTCAAGGCCCGGAAGGACAACTCAGCTTCACGCGACCAGTTGGTAGGATCCGCTCCTTTCTTTGTCAGAGCTACAATGGGAGCAACCAGGTCAGAAAAAGAATGAATGAACCTCCTATAATAATTCGCAAACCCTAAAAAGCGCTGAATTGCTTTTAAATTGGTGGGTTGCGCCCAACTAAGGATGGCCTGGAGCTTCTTTGGTTCCATGGAAAATCCCAGAGGGGAAATAATGTACCCTAAAAAAGATACTTCCGTGACATGAAACTCACACTTCTCCAGCTTGGCATATAAATGATTCTCACGTAACTTTTGAAGAACCAGACGCACCTGGGTAACATGTTGTTCCATTGATTCAGAATAAATCAGGATGTCGTCTAAGTAAACGACCACGAATTTCCCTAGGAAGTCACGGAGCACATCGTTAATGAGGTCTTGAAAAACTGCTGGAGCATTAGACAAGCCGAACGGCATCACCAGGTACTCGTAGTGACCCGACTGAGTACTGAAGGCCGTTTTCTACTCATCTTCAGATTTAATTCGGATGAGGTTGTACGCTCCTCTAAGGTCAATTTTAGAAAAAATCACAGCAGAACGTAACTGATCAAAGAGTACAGAAATCAACGGCAAAGGATAGGTGTTTTTAACTGAGATCTTATTCAGGGCTCTAAAATCAATGCAAGGTCTAAGCGAGCCATCCTTTTTCTCCACAAAGAAGAAGCCTGCACTTAAAGGAGATTTTGATGGTCTAATAAATCCTTTCTCAAGGCTCTCCTTTACATAATCATTCATAGCCGCAGTTTCTGGCCCGGATAATGCATATAATCTTCCCTTTGGCAATGCGGCACCAGGAATTAACTCAATAGCACAATCATAAGGCCGATGGGGAGGCAGAATGTCCGCATTGCCTTTGGAGAAAACATCAGCAAACTCCTGGTATTCCACCGGAATGGGTTCTGGAATGATAGCTGCTACTCTGACTGGAAACGTGATACATTCCTTATCACAAAAAGTACCCCATTGTGAAATCTCCCCCGACCGCCAATCAATGGTGGGATTATGAAAGGCCAGCCAAGGGTGACCCAGAACAACTGGAACTGCTGGGCAATGTGTAAGAAAGAACTCGATTTTCTCGGAATGTAGAGCTCCTACTGTAAGTAGTACAGGGGGTGTACGGAGAGAAATAATCCCATTAGACAGCGGACTCCCGTCTAAGCCATGCATGGTGACACACCTACCCAAAGGTAACTGAGGAATGCCTAAGGCCTTAGCCCAAGTTAAATCCATAAAGTTTCCTGCAGCTCTACTGTCAACAAAAGCCGACACCGAAGAACTGAGGCTGCCAAAGGAAACTTTAACTAGGACTAAAAGGGAGTTATTCGAGGAGATAAGCTGCAGACCTAGGTGAACCCCCTCACAATTCACCTGGTCAAAGCGTTTCCCGACTTGTTCGGACAATTACGAGCAAAATGTCCCTTACCCCCACAGTACAGACAAAGACCAGAATTTTGCCTTCTGGCTCTTTCTTCAGGAGACAGCCGGGAGGGACCCATCTGCATGGGCTCCTCTACGTCTTCAGGAATGGAATATACACACGGAGTTGACCTTACAGGTGCTCCTTTTTCAGCCCTCCGCTCTCTGAAACGACGATCAATCTTAATAGAAAGCTCCATGAGTTTATCGAGAGTCTCAGGAGCGGGGTACTGAAGGAGACTGTCTTTTATAGACTCTGATAAGCCGAGGCGAAACTGACTGCGCAGGGCTGGGTCATTCCAGCCACAGTCGTTCGACCAACGGCGAAACTCCGTACAATAAACCTCCGCAGGATTTCTACCCTGTCTGAGAGCGCGCAACTGACTTTCAGCGGACGCTTCTCTATCAGGGTCATCATACAAGAGCCCTAAAGACTCAAAAAAAGCGTCAACTGACTACAATGCCGGATCCTCTGTTTTTAAACCAAATGCCCAGGTCTGAGGATCCCCCTGGAGCAAAGAAATAATAATCCCGACCCGCTGAGATTCAGTACCCAAGGAAGTCGGTCTTAAACGAAAATAAAGTTTACAGGATTCTTTAAAATTAAAAAACTCTTTTCTATCACCAGAAAAACGATCAGGCAAATGCATCTTTGGTTCAGGGACTACCCTTGGGAAAGCTCGCAAAAGATCTTCCTGCGACTTCACCCGAAGAGAAAGATCCTGAACCATCTGAGTAAGTTCTTGAATCTGGCTGACTAAGAGCTGACCAGGATTTGGCCCTAAACCTGTTGGATTCATGAGGCCGATAAACTCTCACAAAACTGAATGAGAAAAAATTAAACCCCGTTTAATTTTAAGTTTTGGTTTGGCCGGTAATAATGTTATGATTCCAGCACTCTGGTCAGAGGAGATCTTATGGTAAGGACCGGAGCACTGGAACGGAATGCTGTGGAAGGGAGCAGGACAGGAAAATAGCCCCATGCGCCCTAACTCTGTTGTCTCACCCGTGTTGTCAGAAATCCCCTGCGAGACTATGGTTTCTTGAGCCCTTGGCAGCCGCGCTTGAAGGGCGGACCACGTCCGCCCAACTTCGATGCCCCCCGGTCTTAAATGAGAGACAAAGGGAAACCCGAGACAGGGTGATAACAAGAGGCCTTCTAACTAAACAACCAGGCCAGGGGCTAAGCAAACTCAAAACTATAATATGTGCGGAGAAACCGCCAAGGAAAAGGACAACCAAAATATCCACTTGTCCAATTCTCCTACCCGGCACTGCCGAGTACCAGAGAGGACTTGTGGAAGCGGAACCCTCCGCAAATGCTCCAAACACAAAATATAAAAGGTAAAGCGGCTGAGCCGCAACACACGGCTGAGCCGCAACTCACGAACACCACTGGATATAAAACGGTGATCAGTCAGGACTCCAGGGACGAGATGGTAACTCCCGAGTACAGGACTTCTGAGGACTGGAATGACCGGATACAGCAGGACTGGAAACAGACTCTCAGCAAACAAAGGCAGCATGCAGGAAGCTATTACCAGCGTCTGTGAGAAGCCCTGGGAGTCTACTTAACAGGGAGTCCTCCAATCAGCTGTTTAGAGGCTGATTGGACTAAATGCCGTGCAGCTGCCTTGCTGCACGGCCAGAGAACAGGTGAACGCATTAAATCCTAAAACCCAGCAACGGGGAACGCGGTCCGCCAGTGGCGTCCCCGTTGCTAGGGTCCGTGCGGCTTCAGCGCGCCCGGCGTCTAGCGTTGCTAGGGAGCCGGCGGCTGTACGTGCATGGCGTCCCTAGTTGCTAGGCGCCGGGTCGCGTGGACAAGCGGACCCCGGCGCCTAACACAGTAGTCCACTGCTCTACCTACCTCTGTGTCGTCAAGTATACTATCCATCCATACCTGTGGTGCATTTTAGTTGTTGTGCGCAGTAGTAGGAGGACAGTGCAGAATTTTGCTGACCACCAGTATATAATATATAGCAGTACGGTACAGTAGGCCATTGCTATTGATATATTACTGGCATATAATTCCACACATTAAAAAATGGAGAACAAAAATGTGGAGGGTAAAATAGGGAAAGATCAAGATCCACTTCCACCTCGTGCTGAAGCTGCTGCCACTAGTCATGGCCGAGACGTTGAAATGCCATCAACATCGTCTGCCAAGGCCGATGCCCAATGTCATAGTAGAGAGCCTGTAAAATCCAAAAAACAAAAGTTCAGTAAAATGACCCAAAAATCAAAATTAAAAGCGTCTGATGAGAAGCGTAAACTTGCCAATATGCCATTTACGACACGGAGTGTCAAGGAACGGCTGAAGCCCTGGCCTATGTTCATGGCTAGTGGTTCAGATTCACATGAGGATGGAAACACACATCCTCTTGTTAGAAAACTGCAGTGCCACTCCTAGATGGGCCAGGTGTTTGTGTCGGCCACTTGGGTCGCTTAGCTTAGTCACACAGCGACCTTGGTGCACCTCTTTTTTTCTTTGCATCATGTGCTGTTTGGGGACTATTTTTTGAAGTGCCATCCTGTCTGACACTGCAGTGCCACTCCTAGATGGGCCCGCTTAGCTTAGCCACACAGCTACCTCATTGCACCTCTTTTTTCTTTTGCATCATGTGCTGTTTGGGGACTATTTTTAAAATCTGCCATCCTGTCTGACACTGCAGTGCCACTCCTAGATGGGCCAGGTGTTTGTGTCGGCCACTTGGGTCGCTTAGCTTAGTCATTCAGCGACCTCGGTGCAAATTTTAGGACTAAAAATTATATTGTGAGGTGTGAGGTGTTCAGAATAGAATGGAAATGAGTGGAAATTAGGGTTATTGAGGTTAATAATACTATGGGATCAAAATTACCCCCAAATTCTATGATTTAAGGTGTTTTTGAGGTTTTTTTGTAAAAATAACACCCGAATCCAAAACACACCCGAATCCGACAAAAATTTTTCAGGGAGGTTTTGCCAAAACGCATCCGAATCCAAAACACGGCCGCGGAACCGAATCCAAAACCAAAACACAAAACCCGAAAAATGTCCGGTGCGCATCACTAATATATATATATATATATATATCTATATATATCTACTGTAGATATATATCAAGCAGAATTCTGGCACTCACCCCTGCATGTATTGTAAGTGAAATAAGCTCCGGTGCTCTCAGTATCACACTGCTGTAGAAGCAGTGTTACCAACACAAACTCACACTGCTGCGGGACTCAGAAGTAAAAAAGACAATAGGCAGGTCTCCTGGTCAACGTTTCAATGTTCACACATTTTCGTTCATAGCTCTATATATATATATATATATATGGCGTCTGTGCAGGCGGCATTCACGGCGAAAGAAACAGGACAAAAGCCGAAGATGCTGTCAACGTTTCAATGTAAAGAGTTACATTTTCATCAGGACAATAAGAACATACAAACATACATACCTATATAGCCTCGTCTGATTGTGCATGAGGCCGTCCGCCCGCCGCGTCCGCCCGCCGCGTCCGCCCGCCACGTCCCGCTCGGTCCAATGACGTCATCTGCAGGCGCCGGCGTCATGAAATATGATAAAAAGTAACAGCTAAGAGAAACAGTGTCCTGTACATAATGGCTAGCAGAAAAAAATCAATAAAGTAAAATGCAAACGTACTAGCAATCAACACGAATAATGATAGCAGCTGTTACTTTTTATCATATTTCATGCTAGTAGTATGATGATCGTCTAAATATAAAGCACTTTATTAGCATAGCGCTGATTCTATAACGTTTGATACATGAAACAGCTTTGATTCTCTTCACAGGAGCGCAATGTATGTACATCTTTTGTATTTTTGTATATGGTAGCACTTGTTTATCTTTTTTTGTTTATGGTGTGCTTCGTTCAGGTTGTCATGACGCCGGACGCCGGCGCCTGCAGATGACGTCATTGGACCGAGCGGGACGTGGAGGGCGGACGCGGCAGGCGGATGGCCTCATGCACAATCAGAGGAGGCTATATAGGTATGTTTGTTTGTATGTTCTTATTGACCTGATGAAAATGTAACTCTTTACATTGAAACGTTGACAGCATCTTCGGCTTTTGTCCTGTTTCTTTCGCCATGAGTGCCGCCTGCACAGACGCCATATATTTGGGAGAGGTATTCTTCTTCTCTCCACTGGAAGGCACCAGCATTTTATGTACATTATTGGTTGAAATTGGAGTGCCGCCTGACTGGTTGCTATATATATATATATATATATATATATATATATATATATTTATTTTGTGTGTGTGGGTTTGTGTGTGTGTATATTTATATATATATAGGTCCTGTGTTCCACTTGAATTTGCTGCACAGAAAGAGCACACTGCATTCCTGCACCCAGAGACCAGCCAGAGGGACTATCCTGCCAGCCAGCCACAGGGACCAGACAACTGAATTGAGGCTTTGGACATCTAAATGACCTTTACATCTGGGAAATAAATATCAGAACCGGGGAGGATTCGGATCTCTAAACGCTGCATAAAGGTGGTTTAAGACCACTTATTACGGTACACCTCCAACTTTTAGGGTGCTTTCTCATTGGTGGAGGTTCATTACACTATTAGTATTGCACTAGGAGGCGCCTTTTTCACTCTTGTTTTTTAGATTTTATGAAGACCTGTTTGAACAGCGGGTCATTTAAAAAAACAGGCGGCCACCCTGGAAAAAACACAGGGAAAGTGCTTGGAGGAAGGTTTCCTCTGCACCAAATATCACTTCCTGGAGATTATATATATATATATATATATAGTGTATGTGTGTGTGTGTGTGTGTGTGTATATATATATATATATATACACACAATTCCTTGGAGAGGGCGGCACTCAAAGACTTGGCAAACGGTGTAGGTGAAGAAAAGCCCCGCAGGGCAACCTTTAATGTGACGTTTCAGGGACTCACCCCTTCCTCAGACAACATGTGCAAACAACAAACAGTGCTTAAATAGACAATCCAATAAGACATCTTACCCTCCTCTCCAGTGTGTTCCCAGGCGTGCACGGCCGCCGTCCCGCAGCGGCACTTCCGGCCACGGAGCACCCGTCGCACCGGAAGTGACATCACCCGTCCGGCCCGGTCGCCATAGAAACACACTGGAAGAATAAACAGAGCAACATGATCAGTGTTTACACTTCTAAAACATGCAAAACGAGTGTTACATTTATAATGGAAAAAAACAGTGCAAACTGCAAATACAGTACATATCATAATGCATGGTATTTGTTAAACAGTGCTACCTCTATGTGTCTCATTCAATTAAACCGCATTAACTCTTAAATGTTTTAATTATATCTCCTCATAATCTGAGTTCGAATATAAAGTGCAAGTGCTACCAATATTTTTAAAAAGGGATTAAATTACTTTCACTGCGCAGGTAAGTGAATGAATGAATAAATGAACTTCAGGGTACTAATGCCCTCATTTAAAACAGGACAAATCAGAGGCGGAACTACCGGCAGGGCAAGCAGTGCGTTGCACTGGGGCCCGCCTCTGTCCAGGGGCCCAAGCATGTAATGAGTCAAACTGACTCATTACTAGTGATGAGCGGGTTCGGTTCCTCGGAATCCGAACCCCCCCGAACTTCAGCCTTTTTACACGGATCCGAGGCAGACTCGGATCTTCCCGCCTTGCTCGGCTAACCCGAGCGCGCCCGAACGTCATCATCCCGCTGTCGGATTCACGCGAGGCTCGTATTCTATCGCGAGACTCGGATTCTATATAAGGAGCCGCGCGTCGCCGCCATTTTCACACGTGCATTGAGATTCATAGGGAGAGGACGTGGCTGGCGTCCTCTCCATTTAGATTAGAAGAGAGAGAGTGAGAGTGAGACACTTGATTTACTGGAGCTTAGGAGTACTCAGAGAGTGCAGAGTTTACTAGTGACTGACCAGTGACCACCAGTGCAGTTTTTTTATTATATTATTATTTTATCTAATCCGTTCTCTGCCTGAAAAAAAACGATACACAGTGACACAGTAACAGTATACCATATCTGTGCTCAGCCTCAGTGTGCTGCATCATCTATGTATATCTGACTGTGCTGAGTGCTCAGTGCTCACACAGCTTAATTGTGGGGGAGACTGGGGAGCAGTAGCAGGAGTACATATTATTTAACAGTGCACACTTTTGCTGCCAGAGTGCCACTGCCAGTGTGACTGACCAGTGACCACTGTCTGACCACCAGTATATTGTGATTGTCTGCCTGAAAAAGTTAAACACTCGTCGTGTGGTGTTTTTATTCTATAAACGCATTCTGCTGACAGTGTCCAGCAGGTCCGTCATTAATTATATAATATATACCTGTCCGGCTGCAGTAGTGATATATATATATTTTTTATTTCATTATCATCCAGTCTATATTAGCAGCAGACGCAGTACGGTAGTCCACGGCTGTAGCTACCTCTGTGTCGGCAGTCGCTCGTCCATCCATAATTGTATACCACCTACCTGTGGTGTTTTTTTTTTCCTATCTTCTTGATACTACTAGTAGCTTACTTTAGGAGTCTGCAGTGCTGCTGACAGTGTCCAGCAGGTCCGTCATTATATAATATATACCTGTCCGGCTGCAGTAGTGATATATATATATTTTTATATCATTATCATCCAGTCTATATTAGCAGCAGACGCAGTACGGTAGTCCACGGCTGTAGCTACCTCTGTGTCGGCAGTCGCTCGTCCATCCATAATTGTATACCACCTACCTGTGGTGTTTTTTTTTTCTATCTTCTTGATACTACTAGTAGCTTACTTTAGGAGTCTGCAGTGCTGCTGACAGTGTCCAGCAGGTCCGTCATTATATAATATATACCTGTCCGGCTGCAGTAGTGATATATATATATATTTTTTATATCATTATCATCCAGTCTATATTAGCAGCAGACGCAGTACGGTAGTCCACGGCTGTAGCTACCTCTGTGTCGGCAGTCGCTCGTCCATCCATAATTGTATACCACCTACCTGTGGTGTTTTTTTTTTTCTATCTTCTTGATACTACTAGTAGCTTACTTTAGGAGTCTGCAGTGCTGCTGACAGTGTCCAGCAGGTCCGTCATTATATAATATATACCTGTCCGGCTGCAGTAGTGATATATATATATATTTTTTATATCATTATCATCCAGTCTATATTAGCAGCAGACGCAGTACGGTAGTCCACGGCTGTAGCTACCTCTGTGTCGGCAGTCGCTCGTCCATCCATAATTGTATACCACCTACCTGTGGTGTTTTTTTTTTCTATCTTCTTGATACTACTAGTAGCTTACTTTAGGAGTCTGCAGTGCTGTTGACAGTGTCCAGCAGGTCCGTCATTATATAATATATACCTGTCCGGCTGCAGTAGTGATATATATATATATTTTTTATATCATTATCATCCAGTCTATATTAGCAGCAGACGCAGTACGGTAGTCCACGGCTGTAGCTACCTCTGTGTCGGCAGTCGCTCGTCCATCCATAATTGCATACCACCTACCTGTGGTGTTTTTTTTTTTCTATCTTCTTGATACTACTAGTAGCTTACTTTAGGAGTCTGCAGTGCTGCTGACAGTGTCCAGCAGGTCCGTCATTATATAATATATACCTGTCCGGCTGCAGTAGTGATATATATATATTTTTATATCATTATCATCCAGTCTATATTAGCAGCAGACGCAGTACGGTAGTCCACGGCTGTAGCTACCTCTGTGTCGGCAGTCGCTCGTCCATCCATAATTGTATACCACCTACCTGTGGTGTTTTTTTTTTCTATCTTCTTGATACTACTAGTAGCTTACTTTAGGAGTCTGCAGTGCTGCTGACAGTGTCCAGCAGGTCCGTCATTATATAATATATACCTGTCCGGCTGCAGTAGATATATATATATATATTTTTTATATCATTATCATCCAGTCTATATTAGCAGGAGACGCAGTACGGTAGTCCACGGCTGTAGCTACCTCTGTGTCGGCAGTCGCTCGTCCATCCATAATTGTATACCACCTACCTGTGGTGTTTTTTTTCTTCTATCTTCTTGATACTACTAGTAGCTTACTTTAGGAGTCTGCAGTGCTGCTGACAGTGTCCAGCAGGTCCGTCATTATATAATATATACCTGTCCGGCTGCAGTAGTGATATATATATATTTTTATATCATTATCATCCAGTCTATATTAGCAGCAGACGCAGTACGGTAGTCCACGGCTGTAGCTACCTCTGTGTCGGCAGTCGCTCGTCCATCCATAATTGTATACCACCTACCTGTGGTGTTTTTTTTTTTTCTATCTTCTTGATACTACTAGTAGCTTACTTTAGGAGTCTGCAGTGCTGCTGACAGTGTCCAGCAGGTCCGTCATTATATAATATATACCTGTCCGGCTGCAGTAGTGATATATATATATATATTTTTTATATCATTATCATCCAGTCTATATTAGCAGCAGACGCAGTACGGTAGTCCACGGCTGTAGCTACCTCTGTGTCGGCAGTCGCTCGTCCATCCATAATTGTATACCACCTACCTGTGGTGTTTTTTTTTTTCTATCTTCTTGATACTACTAGTAGCTTACTTTAGGAGTCTGCAGTGCTGCTGACAGTGTCCAGCAGGTCCGTCATTATATAATATATACCTGTCCGGCTGCAGTAGTGATATATATATATATTTTTTATATCATTATCATCCAGTCTATATTAGCAGCAGACGCAGTACGGTAGTCCACGGCTGTAGCTACCTCTGTGTCGGCAGTCGCTCGTCCATCCATAATTGTATACCACCTACCTGTGGTGTTTTTTTTTCTTCTATCTTCTTGATACTACTAGTAGCTTACTTTAGGAGTCTGCAGTGCTGTTGACAGTGTCCAGCAGGTCCGTCATTATATAATATATACCTGTCCGGCTGCAGTAGTGATATATATATATATTTTTTATATCATTATCATCCAGTCTATATTAGCAGCAGACGCAGTACGGTAGTCCACGGCTGTAGCTACCTCTGTGTCGGCAGTCGCTCGTCCATCCATAATTGTATACCACCTACCTGTGGTGTTTTTTTTTTCTATCTTCTTGATACTACTAGTAGCTTACTTTAGGAGTCTGCAGTGCTGCTGACAGTGTCCAGCAGGTCCGTCATTATATAATATATACCTGTCCGGCTGCAGTAGTGATATATATATATTTTTATATCATTATCATCCAGTCTATATTAGCAGCAGACGCAGTACGGTAGTCCACGGCTGTAGCTACCTCTGTGTCGGCAGTCGCTCGTCCATCCATAATTGTATACCACCTACCTGTGGTGTTTTTTTTTTCTATCTTCTTGATACTACTAGTAGCTTACTTTAGGAGTCTGCAGTGCTGCTGACAGTGTCCAGCAGGTCCGTCATTATATAATATATACCTGTCCGGCTGCAGTAGATATATATATATATATTTTTTATATCATTATCATCCAGTCTATATTAGCAGCAGACGCAGTACGGTAGTCCACGGCTGTAGCTACCTCTGTGTCGGCAGTCGCTCGTCCATCCATAATTGTATACCACCTACCTGTGGTGTTTTTTTTTTCTATCTTCTTGATACTACTAGTAGCTTACTTTAGGAGTCTGCAGTGCTGCTGACAGTGTCCAGCAGGTCCGTCATTATATAATATATACCTGTCCGGCTGCAGTAGTGATATATATATATATTTTTTATATCATTATCATCCAGTCTATATTAGCAGCAGACGCAGTACGGTAGTCCACGGCTGTAGCTACCTCTGTGTCGGCAGTCGCTCGTCCATCCATAATTGTATACCACCTACCTGTGGTGTTTTTTTTTTCTATCTTCTTGATACTACTAGTAGCTTACTTTAGGAGTCTGCAGTGCTGTTGACAGTGTCCAGCAGGTCCGTCATTATATAATATATACCTGTCCGGCTGCAGTAGTGATATATATATATATATATATTTTTTATATCATTATCATCCAGTCTATATTAGCAGCAGACGCAGTACGGTAGTCCACGGCTGTAGCTACCTCTGTGTCGGCAGTCTCTCGTCCATCCATAATTGTATACCTCCTACCTGTGGTGTTTTTTTTTTCTATCTTCTTGATACTACTAGTAGCTTACTTTAGGAGTCTGCAGTGATGCTGACAGTGTCCAGCAGGTCCGTCATTATATAATATATACCTGTCCGGCTGCAGTAGTGATATATATATATATATTTTTTATATCATTATCATCCAGTCTATATTAGCAGCAGACGCAGTACGGTAGTCCACGGCTGTAGCTACCTCTGTGTCGGCAGTCGCTCGTCCATCCATAAGTATACTAGTATCCATCCATCTCCATTGTTTACCTGAGGTGCCTTTTAGTTGTGCCTATTAAAATATGGAGAACAAAAATGTCGAGGTTCCAAAAATAGGGAAAGATCAAGATCGACTACCACCTCGTGCTGAAGCTGCTGCCACTAGTCATGGTCGAGACGATGAAATGCCAGCAACGTCGTCTGCCAAGGCCGATGCCCAATGTCATAGTACAGAGCATGTAAAATCCAAAACACCAAATATCAGTAAAAAAAGGACTCAAAAATCTAAAATAAAACTGTCAGAGGAGAAGCGTAAACTTGCCAATATGCCATTTACCACACGGAGTGGCAAGGAACGGCTGAGGCCCTGGCCTATGTTCATGGCTAGTGGTTCAGCTTCACATGAGGATGGAAGCACTCAGCCTCTCGCTAGAAAAATGAAAAGACTCAAGCTGGCAAAAGCACAGCAAAGAACTGTGCGTTCTTCGAAATCACAAATCCACAAGGAGAGTCCAATTGTGTCGTTTGCGATGCCTGACCTTCCCAACACTGGACGTGAAGAGCATGCGCCTTCCACCATTTGCATGCCCCCTGCAAGTGCTGGAAGGAGCACCCGCAGTCCAGTTCCTGATAGTCAGATTGAAGATGTCAGTGTTGAAGTACACCAGGATGAGGAGGATATGGGTGTTGCTGGCGCTGGGGAGGAAATTGACCAGGAGGATTCTGATGGTGAGGTGGTTTGTTTAAGTCAGGCACCCGGGGAGACACCTGTTGTCCGTGGGAGGAATAGGGCCATTGACATGCCTGGTGAAAATACCAAAAAAATCAGCTCTTCGGTGTGGAAGTATTTCAACAGAAATGCGGACAACATTTGTCAAGCCGTGTGTTGCCTTTGTCAAGCTGTAATAAGTAAGGGTAAGGACGTTAACCACCTCAGAACATCCTCCCTTATACGTCACCTGCAGCGCATTCATCATAAGTCAGTGACAAGTTCAAAAACTTTGGGCGACAGCGGAAGCAGTCCACTGACCAGTAAATCCCTTCCTCTTGTAACCAAGCTCACGCAAACCACCCCACCAACTCCCTCAGTGTCAATTTCCTCCTTCCCCAGGAATGCCAATAGTCCTGCAGGCCATGTCACTGGCAATTCTGATGAGTCCTCTCCTGCCTGGGATTCCTCCGATGCATCCTTGCGTGTAACGCCTACTGCTGCTGGCGCTGCTGTTGTTGCTGCTGGGAGTCGATGGTCATCCCAGAGGGGAAGTCGTACTCGTAAGACCACTTTTACTACTTCCACCAAGCAATTGACTGTCCAACAGTCCTTTGCGAGGAAGATGAAATATCACAGCAGTCATCCTGCTGCAAAGCGGATAACTGAGGCCTTGGCATCCTGGGCGGTGAGAAACGTGGTTCCGGTATCCATCATTACTGCAGAGGCAACTAGAGACTTGTTGGAGGTACTGTGTCCCCGGTACCAAATACCATCTAGGTTCCATTTCTCTAGGCAGGCGATACAGAAAATGTACACAGACCTCAGAAAAAGACTCACCAGTGTCCTAAAAAATGCAGTTGTACCCAATGTCCACTTAACCGCGGACATGTGGACAAGTGGAGCAGGGCAGGCTCAGGGCTATATGACTGTGACAGCCCACTGGGTAGATGTATGGACTCCCGCCGCAAGAACAGCAGCGGCGGCACCAGTAGCAGCATCTCGCAAGCGCCAACTCTTTCCTAGGCAGGCTACGCTTTGTATCACCGCTTTCCAGAATACGCACACAGCTAAAAACCTCTTACGGCAACTGAGGAAGATCATCGCAGAATGGCTTACCCCAATTGGACTCTCCTGTGGATTTGTGGCATCGGACAACGCCAGCAATATTGTGTGTGCATTAAATATGGGCAAATTCCAGCACGTCCCATGTTTTGCACATACCTTGAATTTGGTGGTGCAGAATTATTTAAAAAACGAGAGGGGCGTGCAAGAGATGCTGTCGGTGGCCAGAAGAATTGCGGGACACTTTCGGCGTACAGGCACCACGTACAGAAGACTGGAGCACCACCAAAAACGCCTGAACCTGCCCTGCCATCATCTGAAGCAAGAAGTGGTAACGAGGTGGAATTCAACCCTCTATATGCTTCAGAGGTTGGAGGAGCAGCAAAAGGCCATTCAAGCCTATACAACTGAGCACGATATAGGAGGTGGAATGCACCTGTCTCAAGCGCAGTGGAGAATGATTTCAACGTTGTGCAAGGTTCTGCAACCTTTTGAACTTGCCACACGTGAAGTCAGTTCAGACACTGCCAGCCTGAGTCAGGTCATTCCCCTCATCAGGCTTTTGCAGAAGAAGCTGGAGACATTGAAGGAGGAGCTAACACAGAGCGATTCCGCTAGGCATGTGGGACTTGTGGATGGAGCCCTTAATTCGCTTAACAAGGATTCACGGGTGGTCAATCTGTTGAAATCAGAGCACTACATTTTGGCCACCGTGCTCGATCCTAGATTTAAAACCTACCTTGGATCTCTCTTTCCGGCAGACACAAGTCTGCTGGGGTTCAAAGAACTGCTGGTGACAAAATTGTCAAGTCAAGCGGAACGCGACCTGTCAACATCTCCTCCTTCACATTCTCCCGCAACTGTGGGTGCGAGGAAAAGGCTCAGAATTCCGAGCCCACCCGCTGGCGGTGATGCAGGGCAGTCTGGAGCGACTGCTGATGCTGACATCTGGTCCGGACTGAAGGACCTGACAACGATTACGGACATGTCGTCTACTGTCACTGCATATGATTCTCTCCCCATTGAAAGAATGGTGGAGGATTATATGAGTGACCGCATCCAAGTAGGCACGTCAGACAGTCCGTACTTATACTGGCAGGAAAAAGAGGCAATTTGGAGGCCCTTGCACAAACTGGCTTTATTCTACCTAAGTTGCCCTCCCACAAGTGTGTACTCCGAAAGAGTGTTTAGTGCCGCCGCTCACCTTGTCAGCAATCGGCGTACGAGGTTACATCCAGAAAATGTGGAGAAGATGATGTTCATTAAAATGAATTATAATCAATTCCTCCGTGGAGACATTGACCAGCAGCAATTGCCTCCACAAAGTACACAGGGAGCTGAGATGGTGGATTCCAGTGGGGACGAATTGATAATCTGTGAGGAGGGGGATGTACACGGTGATATATCGGAGGATGATGATGAGGTGGACATCTTGCCTCTGTAGAGCCAGTTTGTGCAAGGAGAGATTAATTGCTTCTTTTTTGGTGGGGGTCCAAACCAACCCGTCATTTCAGTCACAGTCGTGTGGCAGACCCTGTCACTGAAATGATGGGTTGGTTAAAGTGTGCATGTCCTGTTTATACAACATAAGGGTGGGTGGGAGGGCCCAAGGACAATTCCATCTTGCACCTCTTTTTTCTTTCATTTTTCTTTGCGTCATGTGCTGTTTGGGGGGTGTTTTTTGGAAGGGTCATCCTGCGTGACACTGCAGTGCCACTCCTAGATGGGCCAGGTGTTTGTGTCGGCCACTAGGGTCGCTTAGCTTACTCACACAGCTACCTCATTGCGCCTCTTTTTTTTCTTCTTGGCGTCATGTGCTGCTGTTTGGGGAGTGTTTTTTGGAAGGGCCATCCTGCGTGACACTGCAGTGCCACTCCTAGATGGGCCAGGTGTTTGTGTCGGCCACTAGGGTCGCTTAGCTTACTCACACAGCTACCTCATTGCGCCTCTTTTTTTCTTTGCGTCATGTGCTGTTTGGGGAGTGTTTTTTGGAAGGGCCATCCTGCGTGACACTGCAGTGCCACTCCTAGATGGGCCAGGTGTTTGTGTCGGCCACTAGGGTTGCTTAGCTTACTCACACAGCTACCTCATTGCGCCTCTTTTTTTCTTTGCGTCATGTGCTGTTTGGGGAGTGTTTTTTGGAAGGGCCATCCTGCGTGACACTGCAGTGCCACTCCTAGATGGGCCAGGTGTTTGTGTCGGCCACTTGGGTCGCTTAGCTTAGCCATCCAGCAACCTCAGTGCAAATTTTAGGACTAAAAATAATATTGTGAGGTGTGAGGTGTTCAGAATAGACTGAAAATGAGTGGAAATTATGGTTATTGAGGTTAATAATACTTTGGGATCAAAATGAACCCCAAATTCTTTGATTTAAGCTGTTTTTTAGGGTTTTTTGAAAAAAACACCCAAATCCAAAACACACCCGAATCCGACAAAAAAAATTCGGTGAGGTTTTGCCAAAATGCGTTCGAAACCAAAACACGGCCGCGGAACCGAACCCAAAACCAAAACACAAAACCCGAAAAATTTCCGGTGCTCATCACTACTCATTACATGCCGCTGTGCGCTGCGGGCAACTGCTGCCCGCAGCGCACAGCCGCCCACAGAGGAGAAGAGCAGCGGCACGGACGGGGGAAGGAGGAGGACGGAGGTGAAGGAGGGAGCCGCAGCAGCGCTTTGTTACTGGTGGAGGCGCTGCTGCTGCTGCCCCTCTGCTTCACTATAGGCTGTCTTCCGAGAACAGCCTATAGTGAAGCAGGGGGGCAGCAGCAGCAGCGCCTCCACCAATAACACAGCGCTGCTGCGGCTCCCTCCTCCACCTCGTCTACTGCCCGGGAATCGTCAAGCTGCACGAGGAGCCTGAGCCAGCGGAGAGGGTAAGTATGATTCTACTTTCTTTCTTTCTCTTTATTTCTTTCTTTCTGTCTCTTTCTTTCTTTATTTCTTTCTGTGTCTTTCTTTCTTTATTTGTTGGGACTGCCTGCCGCTATGTGTAAAAATGGGGGACTGCCTACCGCAATGTGTAAAAAGGGTGGACTGCCTGCCGCTATGTGTAAAAATGGGGGACTGCCTGCCGCTATGTGTAAAAATGGGGGACTGCCTGCCGCAATGTGTAAAAAGGGGGGACTGCCTGCCGCAATGTGTAAAAATGGGGAATCTGCCTGCCGCAATGTGTAAAAATGGGGAATCTGCCTGCCGCAATGTGTAAAAATGGGGAATCTGCCTGCTGCAATGTGTAAAAACGGGGGACTGCCTGCCGCAACGTGTAAAAAGGGGGAATCTGCCTGCCGCAATGTGTAAAAATGGGGGACTGCCTGCCGCAACGTGTAAAAAGGGGGAATCTGCCAGCCGTAATGTGTAACAAGGGCACGCTGTCTGCCATAATGTGTAACAAGGGCACGCTGTCTGCCCTAATGTGTAACAAGGGCACGCTGTCTGCCGTAATGTGTAACAAGGGCACGCTGTCTGCCGCTATGTGTAAAAAGTGTACGTTGTCTGCCGTTATGTGTAAAAAGTGTACACTGTCTGCCGTAATGTGTAAAAAGGGGACGCTGTCTGCCATAATGTGTAAAAAGGGGGACGCTGTCTGCCGTTATGTGTAAAAAGTGTACGCTGTCTGTCGCTATGTTTAACAAGGGCACGCTGTCTGCCGTTATGTGTAAAAAGTGTACGCTGTCTGCCGTAATGTGTAAAAAGTGCACGCTGTCTGCCGCTATGTGTAACAAGGGCACGCTGTCTGCCGTTATGTGTAAAAAGGGGACGCTGTCTGCCGTAATGTATAAAAAGGGGGACGCTGTCTGCCGTAATGTGTAAAAAGGGGACGCTGTCTGCCGTAATGTGTAAAAAGAGGAATCTGTTCGCTGTAAGGTGTAAAAGGGTCTCTACCTGGTGTAGTGGTGCTATTGTGCGGCGTAATTTAAAGAATGGAGACTACTGTGCACCATTTTAGGAATTGGTATTATTTTGTGGCCACACCCCTTCCCCGCGAAGCCACGCCACTATGTATTTTTGCGCGCGCCGTAGGCGCGCACTGCCCCTGTTTTGCATGCAGGGGTGGGGCTCCGATGCCGTTTCTTGCACACAGTGCTAAAATGTCTAGTTACGACACTGTTGCTAGGTATCCATTTCTCTGGCCCTGAGCAGGTCCCCCTCACCAGATCCTCTCAAGGGGTGAGGGGGTGGACTTGGATGGGATGGGGGGGGGGGCCCAAAGCATTTTGTCGCACCTGGGCCCACCGCTTGCTAGTTCCGCCACTGGGACAAATGCTGCATAAACGTAAAGACATCACTTAGAGGAAATGTGTGAGGCCCAAAGATTCATTGAGTCCTTTTGGAGATAGGCAATCCAATCTGAAAATCCAGCGGGATTCCAGTTGTAGGAGTTTTCTCCCTCGATCCCCCCCACGACTTGATGGGGGTATGTGGTCGACAGCTTTGTATCTTAAACTTGCCAGATTGTGTTTAAACTGGACAAAGTGTCGGGCTACTGGTTGTTCACTTGACCCTGACACTAAAGCGTTTCTAATGGCCGACCGATGTTGGGTCAGCCTCACTTTTAGCTGACACTCAGTCTTTCCGACATAATAGAGGCCACATGGGCACACCAGTACATAGATCACAAATCGACTGGTGCACGTTAGTGGCCAATTGATTTTAAATCATTTCCCTGTGTGGGGATGAGGTAAAGTGTCACCTGTTAGTAAAAAGGAACATGTCGTACACCCCAAACATTTATAACAGCCATTTTTTCTGCTAAGAAAATTTTGGGGTGTGGGGGGTGTTAGGAAACCAGTAACATCAGTTTTAACTAGCAAATCTTTAAGGTTTAAGTCGTGGGGGGGATCGAAGGAGAAAACTCCTACAACTGGAATCCCGCTGGATTTTCAGATTGGATTGCCTATCTCCAAAAGGACTCAATGAATCTGTGGGCCTCACACATTTCCTCTAAGTGATGTCTTTACGTTTATGCAGCATTTGTCCTGTTTTAAATGAGGGCATTAGTACCCTGAAGTTCATTTATTCATTCATTCACTTACCTGCGCAGTGAAAGTAATTTAATCCCTTTTTAAAAATATTGGTAGCACTTGCACTTTATATTCGAACTCAGATTATGAGGAGATATAATTAAAACATTTAAGGGTTAATGCGGTTTAATTGAATGAGACACATAGAGGTAGCACTGTTTAACAAATGCCATGCATTATGATATGTACTGTATTTGCAGTTTGCACTGGTTTTTCCCATTATAAATGTAACACTCGTTTTGCATGTTTTAGAAGTGTAAACACTGATCATGTTGCTCTGTTTATTCTTCCAGTGTGTTTCTATGGCGACCGGGCCGGACGGGTGATGTCACTTCCGGTGCGACGGGTGCTCCGTGGCCGGAAGTGCACGCCTGGGAACACACTGGAGAGGAGGGTAAGATGTCTTATTGGATTGTCTATTTAAGCACTGTTTGTTGTTTGCACATGTTGTCTGAGGAAGGGGTGAGTCCCCGAAACGTCACATTAAAGGTTGCCCTGCGGGGCTTTTCTTCACCTACACCGTTTGCCAAGTCTTTGAGTGCCGCCCTCTCCAAGGAATTGCATGTGAGCAGAGGTGTTACACTCTGAAGGGAAGGCACCTGAGCAGCAATCGCGTCAGTCCGGAGTGCCGGGGTCCAAGGTTGTATTTGTATTTATATATATAAATATATATATATACACACACACACACACACACACACACACACACACACACACACACACACACACACACACACAGTTGTTTATCCCTAAAACAATCTACAGTTTTTATACTGTATACTTGTGATATACTGTGAGTATACTTCTCTACTAAAGCCTTTCACTTGCCCAATAAAGGCTTTTCTCTACTCTTTAAACTTTCAGTGACCTTGCCTAAATTATGACCCCAGGTATGCTATTTATTATGTTAACTTGCTCCCACAATTCTCATATTTCCACCCCTTTGATATCTTTACCTGTACTATTGCCCTAGAATTCACACACACTTAAGCCATCCGTTAATCTACACCAACCTTTCTAATAGTACTTTATGGCATAGATCTAAGTTGTTAATGAAACTGATATGAAAATAACTGAAATAACTGTTTTTAGATACAGTAAAAGACCCTTCTGGTCAGTAGGTATACAGTTAGTGTACGTAAATTGAGATGAAAACCCAGCCTTGGGTTGCCTCTAGGAAATTGTCAAAGTCACAGATATCCTGACAAGTAGATCCAAGTTTATCCTAAATGTTTATAATCCTGATCAAGCCTAGTCTGGAAACGCCACTGATATTATATATAGGGGTAGATGTCTGTAGACTGTAGATATTAGATGTTGTTATTTACTCTATGCAGGAGATATACTGTATCTTTACAGTATACGACCTGGTACTACTTTCATGTGCTATGGACAATATTATCTTTTTTTATTTCAGAGGTCAGTCTCTCTAATCCATGTATTTAATCCCCCCTCCTTTTTTGTCCTTATTACATTATATGGATATCCAGGGTCTCTCTGAGTAGCTTTGAATAATGTAAGTTGCTGATGAGGGCATGAATGACAGTATCAAAATGAACTTAGTAATAACTCTGAAGCAGTATTTGTTTCATAAGACACTCTGTTATAGCTTGTTCAGAACTGGTAAGCTCAAGATGGCTATCTTTACTATACCACAAAAAGTCCTTAGGGTTTGGCTATGGAATTGAGAGGAGTGTGTGATAGTTTTCCAATACAGGTACGGTGTGTTGAATTAGATCTGACAGACCGAGTTAGCCGCTTTCATTAGGTCTTTTCAGCAGGTTGGTGTGCTGGACAGCTCCTGCTGTCTCATACAGGATTTACAGCAAGGCAGATCCCCTGCAAGATGAGGACTCCGTGACATCAGCGGAGAGGATGAAAGACTGATGCTAGTTGTGTACACTGGACAGGTGCTAATACTGTAGTCCTCACTGGTCCCCAACGTAGCATCTCTTTCAGCGCTCTTCCTCCTCAGGTAAGGTAACATCTGGTTTCTGAGACTGCTGTATAATTCGGCAGCTTCAGTAGGGGTGGCCACCTACTCTTGTTTCCAGTCTGCCTCTCCTCTCAGCCAATATGTTGCTGTGTGGTGGGCAATTTCTCTTGAACTTCCCCCTCTCTTCCTCTGGTCCTCACCCGATACGGCTCCTTGCAGGAACTCTATCCATGCATTGCACAAATGTAATCTCCAAGAGGTAATTTTAGTGGCTCATGCAGGCCATTCAGACTCTGTTGTATCCACCTCATTGCTACTTTCTGCCAGTCCTGTTAAATGGCTGCTCATGTGTGATGTAGTTGTTTCTAGACATGATAAATTAATGATGACACTAGAAGTAATGTGAGTCGATTTTGAAGACTCTTGCTGCATCTAATGTAGACCCCAAGCTGTTTAAAGTTTGCTGTCATTGTTTAATAAAATATTATTAAAATTACATATATATATTTAGCACATAGAAAAAATGCACTTTAGCATTAATAAAATTCTCATTATAAAAATTGAATCAGCAATAAATGTCTTTGTAATATCAGTAAGGATGCAAATATAAGAGTAGCTGAACACAAATGTAAATATTCATTTGAGAAGATGTGTAAATCTAGAGAATATGTTTAGCAAGCCATCATATATCACACTCTACTTATTGATGCAAAAATTGTCATAATCATCAATCCTGGTATATGCAGGAAAGTCACAAACTTCCAGAACTCTGGAAAAATAGGTTGCCCACCTTCATCCTGCCCTTTTCCTAGTGAGTTGGTCCAAACTGAGGGAGCAAAGTCAATATCATGCATTTTTCATAGACTTGCGGATCGCACCAGCCCCCTTCAGCGGTCAGCTGAATCTCCCCTCTAGACTTCTCCCTGGAAGGGAAGAAATCAAATGCTGGTAAGTATGACTGATTTATAACACATACTAGACTTCTACAAGGGCTATCTTAACAACATTGTAGGCCCTGGGCAAAGCAATGTACTGGGGCCCCTACCCATCCATTAATGGGAATCATTATTATCATTATTATTAATTGACGCTCTGGCCAGCCCTGGTGCTGGTACATTTCCGGCGGCATGCATCAGACTGTGATGTCTCCTCCTTAGCTGGTAATGTGTGATCGCTGCTTGCGTCACCTGCTGGAGTGCGGGGACTGTCTCTGCCACCAATGGTGGCACTCACCATTGCCAGCTGGGCTTCCAAGCACCGGGGTCTCTGCCCGTCACACAATCCATGTTTCCACTGGTCCTCTATTGCCCTGACCACCGGCTGCCAACCAAGCTATCCCAGTATCCTGCCCAGCCAGTATCACCCCTCACTGGCCTGTCTCCCCTCCCAACCTCACAGGCCTGTAAACTCACAGCCTCACACCTCCCCGGCCTGTCTCCCCTCCCATCCTCACCAGCCTGTTATCTGTGGATAACATGCTCCACCTGGCGGAATGTGTATAAGGGGCTGTACCTGGCATAATGTGCATACGGGGATGTACCTGGCATAATGTGAATAAGGTGCTGTATCTGGCAGAATGTGTATAACGTACTGTAACTGGCATACTGTGTATAAGGGACTCTACCTGGTTTAATGTGAATAATGGACACTACTGTGTGGCCACACCCTTTCCTCATAAAGCCATGCCACTGTACTGTACCTATTTTAAAAATGAGGGGGGTGGTGTCCCCAATTCTCTTCCTGCACAGGGCACAAATATATCTAGTTACACCACTGGCCTGGCCACGCCACTCTGATTGTGTGACCATAACCTGCTTGAAGGCCCTTAGAATTGTGGAGCCCTGGTCAGCTGCCCAGTGTGCCTATACTTTAAGATGGCCCTGAATTCTAAGTATATATGTTATATGTGTGGAAGCATAGAAGTGGCACTCTTTTTCCTACCTGACAGACTCATCAATTATGCATATATAGTGAGGAGATAATAATAATAATAATAATAATAATAATAACACCACCAAAAGCAACCCCATTTTTATGAGGCTGTTAAATCCTATCTGTTTTTGGATAGACCATGTATGGATTTTTATTTACCATGCATATACAGTATAGTACTCAACTATCTGCGGTGCTAGAGGTATGTGAGCACACCATTTAGATAAGGAAGTCATGAATACTCTGCACTCACCTAATTACATTCCAAACTGTATTTCATTTAAATTCATGGAAAGTTAGCTTCATACTTTGCCAAGCCGGCCACCCACGTCATGGTCTCCTCTGTCTAGCCAGTCCCTAAACTGACTCTAGCATTTGCCACAGATTTTATAACGTGTGTGTGCGTGTGCATGCGTGCATGTGTGTGTGGATAAATAGTGGCTTTGTGGCCCTCATTACTTTTGGGGTCAAGTCACTTCTGGGGATGAATGAAATAAACCATTAGTATACAGACTAGAAAATACTAATAATGTATACTCATGTGTATCATATTGTAATAAAAATCATACCTAGCATCCATACTCATGCATTAAATCTTCCTAAAACTTGGTGTATCTGAGCGTGTACTGTAGACATCATATCATGAGGCTATTGTGTATCTTGGCTGGTGAAGCATTTTGAATAATAGGACACTGTCATCAAGGCAAGTAAGATATTGGTGAGATGTCATGAAAAAGTGGGTTGGGTTAATCCCACAAAACCGGAGGTCACCAACTGTAAGGTGTAAGTGGCAAAAAAAAAGAAGAAAAGAAACCAAGAGCACATAGCAGCTTGTGCAGGCTGAATGGGGTATGCAGTTTCTGGATCTAAATTATGTTTGCAGGTCATGTAGACTCATCAAGTTGGTACTGTTCAGACAAAACTGTGAGACAAAAACCTAGGCCTGCGTAGCTGATGCAGAACCTGGTGGTGCTGCTACGCCTCTTCTGTCCAATGACTGCTTCTGGTCAGGTGTTTTTGTTTTGGATGGTTTGACAGCATTTTGCAGCAGTTTCAAAAACTGACAAATACAGTAGCAGATGGGATTGTTTGTATGTCTTTCGTTGTAAAAATAGGGATGGCAATGTCTATTGGTCACTTTCTATTTTACAGTGGTTTGGGCTATAATAGACCAGTGGAACACTACCACAGTCAAAATCGAGTTGTTTTACTAAACTGACAAATTATCTTAAGGTTACAGGGGAAAAATAAATTTGATTACATGTTAAGGTGCATACACACGGTGCAAAGTAAAGTTAGAATTTTGACTAAATAGTCAAAATCGTAAGGAAAGTTAGTGCAAATCGCACCATGTGTACACAGCTTGCGATACCGACGCTCCCGTGGGGTCAGTATCGCAAGAAAAGATAGACTGTGGAGGCAAGTCAATCTTGGCTATACTGTATTGTGTACAATCTAGTACATAGTATAGTCAAAATTGGCAATTAGTTAAAATCTCACATAGTCACAATCTCAAGTAAAGATACTCAATATCTGTGGCTCAAGGCTCCGGGGACTTCAGGGGAAATCGCAAAGCCAAAATCGGAGATAGACAGAAGCTCACCATGTGTATGCACCATTACTGAAAACAAATGATGCCTCCAATTTAATGTGTGATTTCCACAAATCAGGAGATTCTTAAGGGCTAATTCAGACCTGATCGCTGCTGTGCGTGTTCGCACAGCAGCGATCAGGTCTGAACTGTGCATGCGCCGCAGTGCACCAGCGCATTCCAGACAGCTGACTGCTGTCTTTGCCCTGTGATCGCCTCTGACTGATTGACAGGCAGAGGTGGACGCTGGGCGGGAGGGGGCGGGCCAGCAGCATTTGGCTGCCATTTAGGGGGCGCGGTCCGGGCAAAGCAGGCATGCCCGGACCATTGGTGGGATGGGCCACGACGGCTGCGTGATGTCACACGCAGCCGCTGCGACCTGAGCAGCGACGAGTAGCTCCCTGCCAGCGCACAGGAGCTGCGCTGGTGGGGAGTTACTCTACCAGTACAAAAGCATCGCCATTGTGCAATGCTTTTGTACTTGTGCAACAGGGCAGGGCCTGACATGCGGAGCAAACTAGCCCTGTGCTGGGCATCCCCCCGCATGTCAGGGAAGCTGATCGTAGATATGCTAAATTTAGCACATCTACAATCAGGTCTGAATCACCCCCTTAATCTCTTTAATTGAATCCTTAATTCTATATGTGCGAAGAAATTCTTAAATGAGAATCTCTACTATTCACTCCATACAAATGATACAGTTATTGTAATGTGTAATAAATGCTAGTAATACAAGCTACATTCAAGGTAAAAACTGCAACAATTACAGCATACTATTACACATGAAAAGACACTGGTCTGATCCGGAGGTGGGCACAGTGCATCGCTGCCCCTGGACGCCAGTCGCCTATCAATCATCATGTGATTGCATCCTTCCGGGATGCAATCGCATGGTGAAGGGTTGCGCTTGCACACTATGGCTGGTGCAAATTGGCCACAGGACTCACCAGGAAGATTCCTGGTAGGCCAACATGTCCGTGGCATCTGTTTTATGTGTTGTCATGTGTCCCCACCCCCCACATGACAGGCAGCGCACCACACTCACTACACTGCATTGTCCACATTCATTCTGTTATTCCATCTGCAGTACAGCAACTCTGCCATCCAGTGATGCTGCCATGGTTACACGGTATGTTATACCTATTGTGCTGCCCATGTCATGCCACTTCTACCAAATTTTACAGGGTCACTTTTAGTTCCCAATTCGCCCCTGGTCTCAGACACAACTGCAACAAAAGATGCAAGGAAGGCCGCAACTGCATACAATCAGGGCCCTATGAGGAGGGATTCTACCTATCAACAGACCCCACCATTCATCATACCGCATACCTATTAGGGCTGCATCCAAAAACTCCTGGGCTAGCTTTCCATCCCAATCTGCACCTGCCGGTGCCCATGCACAGACCCTATGGACATGGCCACTGCATGCGAATATCTGCACAGACCCTATGGACATAGCCACTGCATGCGAATATCTGCACAGATCCTATGGACATGGCCACTGCATGCGAATATCTGCACAGACCCTATGGACATGGCCACTGCATGCGAATATCTGCACAGACCCTATGGACATGGCCACTGCATGCGAATATCTGCACAGACCCTATGGACATGGCCACTGCATGCGAATATCTGCACTGACCCTATGGACATGGCCACTGCATGCGAATATCTGCACAGACCCTATGGACATGGCCACTGCATGCGAATATCTGCACAGACCCTATGGACATGGCCACTGCATGCGAATATCTGCACAGATCCTATGGACATGGCCACTGCATGCGAATATCTGCACAAACCCTATGGACATGGCCACTGCATGCAAATATCTACACAGACCCTATGGACATGGCCACTGCATGTGAATATCTGCACAGACCCTATGGACATGGCCACTGCATGCGAATATCTGCACAGACCCTATGGACATGGCCACTGCATGCGAATATCTGCACAGACCCTATGGACATGGCCACTGCATGCAAATATCTGCACAGACCCTATGGACATGGCCACTGCATGCGAATATCTGCACAGACCCTATGGACATGGCCATGGCCACTGCATGCGAATATCTGCACAGACCCTATGGACATGGCCACTGCATGCGAATATCTGCACAGACCCTATGGACATGGCCACTGCATGCGAATATCTGCACAGACCCTATGGACATGGCCACTGCATGCGAATATCTGCACAGACCCTATGGACATGGCCACTGCATGCGAATATCTGCACAGATCCTATGGACATGGCCACTGCATGCGAATATCTGCACAAACCCTATGGACATGGCCACTGCATGCAAATATCTACACAGACCCTATGGACATGGCCACTGCATGCGAATATCTGCACAGACCCTATGGACATGGCCACTGCATGCGAATATCTGCACAGACCCTATGGACATGGCCACTGCATGCGAATATCTGCACAGACCCTATGGACATGGCCACTGCATGCGAATATCTACACAGACCCTATGGACATGGCCACTGCATGCGAATATCTGCACAGATCCTATGGACATGGCCACTGCATGCGAATATCTGCACAGACCCTATGGACATGGCCACTGCATGCGAATATCTGCACAGACCCTATGGACATGGCCACTGCATGCGAATATCTGCACAGACCCTATGGACATGGCCACTGCATGCGAATATCTGCACAGACCCTATGGACATGGCCACTGCATGCGAATATCTGCACAGACCCTATGGACATGGCCACTGCATGCGAATATCTGCACAGACCCTATGGACATGGCCACTGCATGCGAATATCTGCACAGACCCTATGGACATGGCCACTGCATGCGAATATCTGCACAGACCCTATGGACATGGCCACTGCATGCGAATATCTGCACAGATCCTATGGACATGGCCACTGCATGCGAATATCTGCACAAACCCTATGGACATGGCCACTGCATGCGAATATCTGCACAGACCCTATGGACATGGCCACTGCATGCGAATATCTGCACAGACCCTATGGACATGGCCACTGCATGCGAATATCTGCACAGACCCTATGGACATGGCCACTGCATGCGAATATCTGCACAGACCCTATGGACATGGCCACTGCATGCGAATATCTGCACAGACCCTATGGACATGGCCACTGCATGCGAATATCTGCACAGACCCTATGGACATGGCCACTGCATGCGAATATCTGCACAGATCCTATGGACATGGCCACTGCATGCGAATATCTGCACAAACCCTATGGACATGGCCACTGCATGTGAATATCTACACAGACCCTATGGATATGGCCACTGCATGCGAATATCTGCACAGACCCTATGGACATGGCCACTGCATGCGAATATCTGCACAGACCCTATGGACATGGCCACTGCATGCGAATATCTGCACAGACCCTATGGACATGGCCATGGCCACTGCATGCGAATATCTGCACAGACCCTATGGACATGGCCACTGCATGCGAATATCTGCACAGACCCTATGGACATGGCCACTGCATGCGAATATCTGCACAGACCCTATGGACATGGCCACTGCATGCGAATATCTGCACAGACCCTATGGACATGGCCACTGCATGCGAATATCTGCACAGACCCTATGGACATGGCCACTGCATGCGAATATCTGCACAGATCCTATGGACATGGCCACTGCATGCGAATATCTGCACAAACCCTATGGACATGGCCACTGCATGCACATATATACACAGACCCTATGGACATGGCCACTGCATGCGAATATCTGCACAGACCCTATGGACATGGCCACTGCATGCGAATATCTGCACAGACCCTATGGACATGGCCACTGCATGCGAATATCTGCACAGACCCTATGGACATGGCCACTGCATGCGAATATCTGCACAGACCCTATGGACATGGCCACTGCATGCGAATATCTGCACAGACCCTATGGACATGGCCACTGCATGCGAATATCTGCACAGACCCTATGGACATGGCCACTGCATGCGAATATCTGCACAGACCCTATGGACATGGCCACTGCATGCGAATATCTGCACAGACCCTATGGACATGGCAACTGCATGCATCCATCTCTGAATAAGCCCATGATTACACTTACTCTTTTAAGGAGGTCAAGGTTTTAGGCCATGAGGCAGAAAACACTGACCTTGATTCCTCACCTCACATGTGTTCTTAGAAATTATATTATTTAACAATACTTCAGGTATAAATGCACCCTAATATTACTTTTTTTCTGATACACAAATAATGCATTTTGTTCATTTTATTTTTAAACAATAACATACAGTTTTATAATTTCTTAGTACATCATGGTAATTTAATATGAGACTTTTTTCATGACTATGTAGCTGTAATGTAGTTATATACAGTAACATTGTGACATATACTAATTTAAGAAAAAAATTACATATTGACTAGCAACACATTTCCTCATACAACATAAATGTTTCTACTCAATCAAATGTAATCCCCATATTTTCCATGAACATATATTTTATTTATTCTCTATGTAGGATTAATGGAAAAAGACCACCAGAAAATGAACCATACAGTATATTTTATTTTAATGTCAAAAAATGATTACCATTCCCCTCAGTTATGAGGCTTGATGGAGCTCTCTGAGTGGCCCATGAACTGGGGACTGCTGAGGAAGTGGTACAGTAGTTGCTGAGTCCCCTGCTTCCTCAGGTTCAGGCTGACTTGTGTATTATTAGATAAAGCAGACTGTGGAGGTCATTCAGGCCCGCTCGCACGCTGCATTTTTTCGCAGCCGTACGATCGGGTCTGAACAGTGCAAGAAGATTGACAGGCAGAAGGCGTTGTGGGCGGCAACTCACCGTTTTCTGGGAGTGTCTGAAAAAACGCAGACGTGCACAGCCAATCGCACCCCTGCACAGCGCTAACCCCCTCCCCTGTAGGCGGCGATTACCTGGTCGCAGCAGTACAAAAAAACGCCTGCGTGCGACCAGCTCTAAATTAGGCCCTTTGTTTGTCTATTCTTGTGACTTAAATGAAGATCATATTTATTATAATGCACTTAATTACAAAAGGTTCACATACTTTTTCTTGCTACTATATGTATATACAAAGTGCTATCTGTTAACAAACTCAGTAGCAGCATTGGAACAGTGCATAACTAAACCCCATAATAAAATCTGGTTAGAGGCCTGGTGATGATGTCGCCCTAGCATCCTGGTCTTTCACTCTCCTCTGAAAAGAGAACCGGGGCTGAACATGCAGCCACTGCACTTGCACCAGCATAGAATGAAGAGAATGTTGCATTAGTGGGAGCAGAGGGGCCTCTAAGTTCCCTTAGTGGCTACACCCAAGGCAGTTCCAACTTTGATGAAACGGCAACTGCACTCTTTTTGGGAATACTGGAGAAAGAGCACTGTCCATTTACCATGCAGAAATCAATGGTATTATTCATATGCTTCAATAGTAAACCTGTAAAGACATGCAAAACACCTATTGAAGCAGGTGAAGGGGGCACTGTGACAAGAGTGATGTTTATATTGTCCATGCTGCTCTATATTCCAGCTGCATCAGTAGTTGCATTAGCAAGCCTGGATGTCATTTTTGGATAAATGGTTTCCCCTTCCCTTCGCATGTTCCTCCAGCACTGTGGACCTGCTTAGCACATAACAGATGAGAACCAATGAGGATATCCTTGGGCCACTTGTGAAAGGTTCTCCCAGCAGACATTCTCCTCTCTACTCTATATTTATGAAATGTCATTTACTGCGCTGCAGCTGTGATGATCAAATGCTCAAAACATAAATCAATAAATTCAAGCCGGCACAGAAACCTGGGAGGCAGGCTTCCATGAATCATGAACCTCTCAAGGATAGATAGCGAACAAAAGAAGACAAAGTAAACTGTAATGGAAAGAATAAATAAAATATGTTTTTGGCCATACAAATCAAATCATTTTCATAATTTGCATTAATTTAACAGGCGTTGTGATTTGATTATGATACTTCTCTGCTGTATCTGTATTTCTCTGGCTGTAACCTGATACTTCCACAGAATTCCCCCGTCTTCTTACTTACAACATCTGGCCATACTGGAGACCAGTTCCTATGCTGATGTGAGCAACACTGTAGTCTCTGACAGGTTACTCTTTTTCTGGATCCTACAAACAGGAAACACTGGAAAGACTAGAGTTTTTTTTATTCCAATAAGACAATTTACATGAAGAAACCTTATTAGGGAAACTTAAAAATATTGCCTTGATGATTACAATACAGGGGAGTATTGGGATGAAAAACTAGCCCAGGAAATTATGGAAGCAGTCCTAATGGGATTGCGGTCTGATGAGGGGGTGGGGTCTGTTGGGGTGTGTGGGATTCCTCCTCATAGGGCCTAATTGTAAACTGTTGCGGTCTTCCATGCATCTTTTGCTACAGTTGTGTCTGAGACTAGCGGTGGATTGGGAACTAAAAGTGGCCCTGTAAAATATGTCCTGACATGGGCAGAACAAGAGGTGTAGCATACTGTGTATCTGTGGCAGCATCACTGAGTGGCAGCATCTGCAGAGTTGCTGTACTGCAGAGATGGAATAACAGAATGAATGGGAACAATGCAGTGTTCTGAAAGCAGTGGGCTGTCTATCATGTGGGGGGTGGGGCCACATGACTAACACACAAAACAGGCCCCACAGACACGTCGTCCTACCAGGAATCTTCCTGGTGAGCCCTATGGCCAATCTGTCCCTGTTACAATATATCTTGTTACGCCCCTGCACCTGCTCATTGTAATGTACAGTAAAATAAAATTACAGATGTAGCCACCTTTATCTTGAGTGGCCGCGGCGGTTGTCCCGTTCGACCATACGCAGCGTACTGTGGCGTAGCGAGGCGCGCCTAGCCACAGAGAGGCTATCTAATCGCACGGAGACAGACATTTGACGTTTGGCGTTACCTTTACGTGTAATACCTGCGATCAGCCACCAGATGTCGCTTTTTACAATCACCACTGCGCATGCGTGTGGTCTCCCGTAAAATACAATACTGACATACATAATAAGGACTACTTTACTAAGGCGTCTCATTACGCTGCATACAGCAAATACTGTACTCATTACGCTGCATTATTTAATACAGTACTGTATATACAGTACGACACCGACGCAAATACAGTAGTACAGCATACAGTATATGATCCATCTACAATACTTTATGAATACTGTATGTGAGCGTCCAAGTCCCGCAGACAAAACACAGTACTGTAAAACCAGTAGTGTACACTGTCGCAAATGGATGTGTGTTACAAGTTCACTATTGCCTCTCAAGATTAGGAATTTTCTACAGTATGTTATCGTCCTAATCCCGTAGCCATTACAGCATAATCAAAACCAACGGATTTATACATTTGTCTGCGGCGAAGTGGTGAAGTGTTTCGCTTCCTATACTCAGAGTCCAGGGTTCGATTCCTTAAGTACGAATGCATGTTACTGTAGTTTTTTTCAGACACTTTATTATTTTTTTTATTCACATACTGTAAACCAGGGCATACAGTAGCTGCATGAGCGGTTCTATGCGATCGAGTCCGGTGTACCATAATGTGCAGGTTCTATGCAGGTTAAGGTACTATGCTCCGTACACAGTACACATACAATTCTGTAGCTGGGCAGACTGAATAGAAATGGCTACCACCTATGACTCCTTGCCCCACAGAGGCCCTAGGCTACGGAGCAAGTAATAGTCCAGATTGTACAGACTATGGGGCAATGCTGAAGGAGCGTCACAATCCCCTAGCTAAAATACACAGTATGCATATTATGGTACACCGGACTCGATGACATACTGTAGCACACTGGCAAAATGTCCGCCGCCCCTGAACCCTTGTGCAGGTTATGGGGCAATGCTGAAGGAGCGTCACAATCCCCTAGCCAAAATACACAGGGGAGGGATAAGCCACTGTAGGATTGCATACAGTATTACGGTACACCGGACTCAATCGCATAGCACACTGTCAAAACGACCACTACCCATGAACCCCCACCTCCTGAACCCCCACCTCGTGGCATGCAGCAGTTGGGTATGGAATGAGAAATGGCATAAGCTGTGCAGGCTACGGGGCGATGCTGAAGGAGCGTCACAATCCCCTAGCCAAAATACACAGGGGAGGGATAAGCCACTGTAGGATTGCATACAGTATTACGGTACACCGGACTCAATCGCATAGCACACTGTCAAAACGACCACTACCCATGAACCCCCACCTCCTGAACCCCCACCTCGTGGCATGCAGCAGTTGGGTATGGAATGAGAAATGGCATAAGCTGTGCAGGCTACGGGGCGATGCTGAAGGAGCGTCACAATCCCCTAGCCAAAATACACAGAGATACTGTAAGCGAGGTCTATGCACATTACAGTACTGTACGTTACACCGGGCTCGGTCGCATAGCAAACTGACAAAACACAAGTTTTACAGTACATACAGTAAAGCAGGCCAAAGCTGCAGGAGAGTTTCTACTGTAAAGGTTCTATGCACCGTACGGTAATGTACACATACCTGTACAATTCTATAGCAGGGCAGACTCAATTGAAATGGCTACCGCCTGTGACTCCTACAGTAGCTCCTAGGAGGCACTCAGCTATGGAGCAAATAACAGCACAGATTTTGCAGGCTACGGGGCAATGCTGAAGGAGCGTCACAATCCCCTAGCTACAATACACAGGGGTGATAGAGATAATCGAGTGGCTGGAGGGGGGTCCCCTTGATTTAAGTGGCCCCCACTCCTCCAGGGTACTCCGGCCAGGTGTGACTAGTTGGGTATTTAATTCCATGGCCGCAGGGACCGGTATAAAAGTCTCCCCCGGCTGTGCATTATCTGTCCAGCTAGTGGAGCCCAGTGCTGATTCAAAAAATATGGGGAACCCCTACGCTTTTTTTGTCCCCCTTATTTTTTGCACCAGGACCAGGCGCAGAGCCCGGTGCTGGTTCTAAAAAGATGGGGGATCCCGTGTCCATTTTTTCCGTATTCCTTCCGGAATTCGACTGCAATTGCATATACAGTACTGTACCCCTTAATGTCACTGCTTACAGTATACAGTATTTAGACATGAGCTTGTGTACAGTATCTGTCATGAGGTGCTTTTTTCACTGACACTATAACTTTTTTCTATTGTGATATACTGTACAGAGGCGGCAAACTAGCCAAACGGGAATAATCAGCTTCTGCAGAATAAAATGAGATGCTACAGTACATGCCTATATTCTGTGAGTGACTGCGGCTCTATGAAATTAAATCAGAAAATTTAAATATGAAATGCATTACTAATGTGTGGCATTACTGTACTGTATGTGTATAAGGTGTACTACAATATTTTCTGGTGTAACATAAGGAAAGGGCACTACTGCATGGTCTAATGCAGTGGTTCTCAAACTTGGTCCTCAGGACCCCACACAGTGCATGTTTTGCAGGTAAACCAGCAAGTGCACAGATGTATTCATTACTAACTGACACATTTTAGAAGGTCCATACAGTAGGTGGAGCTAATTTTTTCACTTGTGATTCTGTGAGACCTGCAAAACCTGCACTGTGTGGGGTCCTGAGGACTGAGTTTGAGAACCTGTGGTCTAATGTAAATAAAGATGAATGTGGTGGGGTGTAATGTGAATAAGGGGCATTACTGTTAGGAGTAATGTGGTACTATGATATGATGTCATGAGAATAAGAGACACCACTGCATGATATAATGTGAATAAAGTTGCAGTACTGTGTTGTGTCATTTCATCTTCGGGTATTATTGTGTTACCATGCCCCTTCCCAGCAAGAACATACTGTACACTGTTTTGGGCTGGCACTAAATGTGCACATTGTTCTTATTTAGATTATAGGGGGTAGGAGCGCCAAAATGGGTGATGGTGCTGGGAAAGGGGTGCAGGGTTAGAGGCGGAACTACGTAGCATCTGTGCAAGAGGGCATCAGCCAAAATCTAGCCTAGGGCATCATGTTGGTCAGGTTTGGCTCTGATAATACTGTATACTGTACTCTTACTGTACTTTGCATTCAATACAGATACTGTTTGCACACAGGTTTTACATGAATCATTGGCAATGCTGCAGGAGTGTCTCATTAGGCAATCTAAAATATACCACGACTATGGGTGGGGATACAGTAGGGAAGTTCTGTCACCATAAGCTGTCTGCTGTGTATAGCATATTTCCATCTGAGATGCATTTGTGTGTTTGTAATAAGAAAAAAACATTTTACTGTACATTTAGTGGATACAGTATTTCTCCCCCATAATGACGTATCATACTGTACAGGTACCCTCATGTACTGTACCGTACCATACTGTAAAATTGAATATTTATTGGAAAAACATCAATATTAATGTAAAAATAAAGTATTACAACATCCGATTCCATGTACTGCACTGATCAAAATGTACAGTACTCTTATTCAGGACTTATAAAACTGAAAATAACTGTTCATACAGTACACATCAATAACATTACTACTGTATAATATTCTACATTAGTTTATGCAATAATCAGACAAAGGCAATTTTATCATTTTTTTTAATAATGCACCAATTTAAAATTTTAAACAGAAAATACAGAACTACATATTTGTGGCTTGACCATTTCTTTCAACTACAACAGGTAATACTTTATACAGGTGATTTATATAATTATTACAATGTTCAGGTGTGAGTACTTCTAGCCAAAATTTCTTTATCCCATCCACCAGTTGCTGTTTTGTTGTTGGCTTTGCAACACTCCTAACGTACCTCTTCAATTGAGCCCACACTAATTCGATTGGGTTCATGTCTGGTGATCTATATAAAAATAAAAAAAAAGCGTATAGAAAAAATTAATTACATTACAGTAAATAGAGAAAATTAAACATACAATATTGTACTGTTTATTAAACAATTTTTTTTTTTACAGTACTAGAGTGCTATCCAAAATTTTACTTGTACACTGTTGAAAGAATACTCACTCTGGTGGTGTGCGTTCCCAATTCATACCTTTCTCTTCCATAAATTTGGCTGAGGCGGAGTGTTTAGGATCATTGTCTTGGAATATCCTATGGTGAGTTGGGTAATATTTATTCACAAATGGCACCATACATTTCTCTACTATTGTTTCTTGGAAATATTTCTTATCCATGATTCCTACAGAAATCAAAAAATGTTGTTCATTAATAAGCAACTCCTTTTATTGTGCAGTTACACGTACTCTACAGTACAACATGTATTTTTACAGAACACAGGCACAGAATAAAGTATAGTACTGTACCTTCGAAAAATAATAGGGGACCAGCTCCTAATCGTGATATGCCTCCCCATACATGGACTTTCAATGGATGCTTTGGGCGTGGTTTTAAAGAGATATGGTTACGTTTCCTGAATGACATTCTGGAGAACCGCTCAAGGGCAACAGACGATTCATCTGTGAAAATGACATCATCAAATGTTTCACCACTCTCAATCCATCGCCGTGCCTGTTCCACTCTCTTTTCTTTATTCACATCTCTTATCATTGGAGATATCCTGTGAAGAGCCAAAAATAATGAAATCAGATACAGTTATGAAATTACAGATTTACAGATTACTGTATATACAGTAGACTGTATGTGCAGTATACTGTATTATATACCTACTGTATACATTAAACTGTACATACAGTACATTAAGTTACATACAGAGTAATATATATATACATACTGTACATACACACAAACACACACACACAGTATACAGTATGTAATCATCACAATAAGCCGGCAATGCTTCATTGCTGTCTCTGAGTGCCTATACAGTAGGTATCTCTTTTGGGATAGAATATATACAGGATATACACACACACATACTGTATATAGTATAAAGTACACACTCTGTATAATGATTTATGGCATTATTATATCACGTATCAAGGGATTATTAACAGTGCATTTACTGTATGGTTTATACTGCTTTCAGTATTTTACCTTGTTGCGCCAAAGGTCCATCCCATTTTCCGTCGCATCCTTCTGATGCTGGTGGCCGATATGTCCAGGTCATACTTGGAATGGAGAATTCGTTTTATTTGCAGAGCAGTACGCTCATCATCCTCACGAGTTAGTTCCTCCACAATTTGTTGCACTCTCCTACAGTACAATACAGTATGAAAAATATGAATTCATGAACAGCACAATCACAGTTACAATTGATGAAGTTTTTATTTTATTTCAAAAAAATTGTTTATGGTATAAAGCAAGTCATTTAAACATTACAGTAGTGTACAGTACGTACCATGTGCATTTTGTAGGAAATACAAATCTGGGCGTTGTTCTCTCGAATGCATGATAGCGCACCGTTTCTAAAGTGACTATAATGCCACTTTCCTTGAGCCATGCATGGATCTCTTTGATGGTTTTATTTTCTTTTTTCATGTTGGCGATTATCTTGCTCATCGTTTTGTTGATAGTTACTGGCATGTTGTCCAACTATAATTCCTGTATGGAGAGAAAACATTTGTGAATACTGTAGTCTAAAATTTACACATCTGAAAATGCATAAGAGTTTTATGATAGAAGTTAATACTGTACATGTTTACTATCCAGTACCTGATGTTCAAATTTAAGTATTGTATACTGTACAGTACTGAAAATACAACTTCAGTGTTATGGACTGCAATTAGTTTCCTGTATGAAACAGATACAGTACAGTAAATAACCCTCCTTGGAAGTGCATGGGCCCTGTGAGACTTACAGTAGTGTACAGCATAAGGGTCGACTGACATGATGTACAAGCATTACATACAGTACATGTCAGTACTGTATGTAAATTCTTCAATTATTGCCTAACAACAATGCTGCTTACTGTATATTAAATACTGTAGGCCTAGAAATGTGCATCTCAATATAGTAGTTAAAAACACAGGGGCCTATGTGGATAAGCGAGTTCTATGCACACTAAAAATGGCCACCGACCGTGAACCCCCAGCACGTGGCAGCGCTCGTATATGTAGTGAGATACAGTATGGCATACATTTCACAGTTCAGGGGGCAATGCTGAAGGAGCGTCACAATCCCCTAGCTCAATTACATTGGGATAAGCGAGGTCTATGCACATTACGGTATACCGAGCTGGATCGCTTAGCAACCTGACAAAATGGCAGCCGACCGTGAACTCCCAGCACGTGGCAGCGCTCGGATATGTAGTGAGATACAATATGGCATACATTTCACAGTTCAGGGGGCAATGCTGAAGGAGCGTCACAATCCCCTAGCTCAATTACATTGGGATAAGCGAGGTCTATGCACATTACGGTATACCGAGCTGGATCGCTTAGCAACCTGACAACATGGCCGCCGACCGTGAACTCCCAGCACGTGGCAGCGCTCGGATATGTAGTGAGATACAATATGGCATACATTTCACAGTTCAGGGGGCAATGCTGAAGGAGCGTCACAATCCCCTAGCTCAATTACATTGGGATAAGCGAGGTCTATGCACATTACGGTATACCGAGCTGGATCGCTTAGCAACCTGACAAAATGGCCGCCGACCGTGAACTCCCAGCACGTGGCAGCGCTCGGATATGGAGTGAGAGATGGTATACATTTTAAAATACACCGGGATAAGTTGTATAGGCCATGGAGCAATGCACAGGGACATTCATCATTTACGTACAGTATATAAATAATTGTAAACCGTAAATGAAAGAATTACCGGTCAAATACTGTATGACGAAACTATGTCAATGAGCTGGAACAGTATGGCCTGTGAAGAAGTTTTCGAAGGCAGAAACGGAGAGCAAATTATCAGGAGATTTCTGAAAGGTCGGAGAAGATCCACACAGCAAGTCTGCTTACGAGGAAACAGCTTTGCAAAGTGGGTAGCGGGGCGGTGACTGAGACTGTCTTACAATGTAAATAAAATAATACAGTGCATTATTACAGAAAAAAAAAAAAAAAAGAAAGAAAGCACATCATGTCTCGAACCCTGGACCCCCAGTGAGGGAGGTGGGAGCCTTCACCCCTAGCCCACGATGCCTCATGAGAGATTTCTAATTTCATGTGTGAAAGTACTGCAAACAGCGCCCGGCCCTCGCCCCATTGCTGTTGGTTTATGCCTTAGAGGACTCGGACGCTCGCATTTGTAAAGCACGGTGTTTTCCTCCGCCTCCTGCTAGCCTGTTGCCCTTCCCCCATGGGAGCCTGCACAGATCATGCAGTAGACAGGGAGGGAATGCAGGTCATGTGCAATACACAAACGCCCACTGTAGTACTATTTTGCTCACTTACAGTACCGTACTGTAGGTTGCATTTAGCGTAAAGAATCGCTCCTGCAGATGTACTTTGATTTATGTGAAACCTGTGTGCATCCTTCCATTGGATGTACTGTATTGGAGAGAAAAAAAAAAATGTTAAAGTGAATGTCACGGGAACACATTAAAAATAAGGTTGGCACTTCCTTCCCATTGGTGTTGGTTTACAGTATGCCGTAGTGTACTCGGACGCTCATGTACTGTAATTGCATTTCAAAGGCACAGTATTTTCCATCGTCTCCCCCCTACCCCCATCGCCCTTCCCCCCTGGGGGCCTGCACAGGGAGGAAATTCAGGTCCTGTGCAATGCACAAACGCTGAAGATCTACAGTACTGTTTTGCTTAGTTGGTAGCGTCAGAATACACTCATTTCATTCACGCTGTTTGGGTGCATTTAGCGTAAAGAATCGCTCCTGCAGATGTACTTTGATTTATGTGAAACCTGTGTGCATCCTTCCATTGACTGTCTTACAATGTAAATAAAATAATACAGTGCATTATTACAGAAAAAAAAAAAAAAAAGAAAGAAAGCACATCATGTCTCGAACCCTGGACCCCCAGTGAGGGAGGTGGGAGCCTTCACCCCTAGCCCACGATGCCTCATGAGAGATTTCTAATTTCATGTGTGAAAGTACTGCAAACAGCGCCCGGCCCTCGCCCCATTGCTGTTGGTTTATGCCTTAGAGGACTCGGACGCTCGCATTTGTAAAGCACGGTGTTTTCCTCCGCCTCCTGCTAGCCTGTTGCCCTTCCCCCATGGGAGCCTGCACAGATCATGCAGTAGACAGGGAGGGAATGCAGGTCATGTGCAATACACAAACGCCCACTGTAGTACTATTTTGCTCACTTACAGTACCGTACTGTAGGTTGCATTTAGCGTAAAGAATCGCTCCTGCAGATGTACTTTGATTTATGTGAAACCTGTGTGCATCCTTCCATTGGATGTACTGTATTGGAGAGAAAAAAAAAAATGTTAAAGTGAATGTCACGGGAACACATTAAAAATAAGGTTGGCACTTCCTTCCCATTGGTGTTGGTTTACAGTATGCCGTAGTGTACTCGGACGCTCATGTACTGTAATTGCATTTCAAAGGCACAGTATTTTCCATCGTCTCCCCCCTACCCCCATCGCCCTTCCCCCCTGGGGGCCTGCACAGGGAGGAAATTCAGGTCCTGTGCAATGCACAAACGCTGAAGATCTACAGTACTGTTTTGCTTAGTTGGTAGCGTCAGAATACACTCATTTCATTCACGCTGTTTGGGTGCATTTAGCGTAAAGAATCGCTCCTGCAGATGTACTTTGATTTATGTGAAACCTGTGTGCATCCTTCCATTGACTGTCTTACAATGTAAATAAAATAATACAGTGCATTATTACAGAAAAAAAAAAAAAAAAGAAAGAAAGCACATCATGTCTCGAACCCTGGACCCCCAGTGAGGGAGGTGGGAGCCTTCACCCCTAGCCCACGATGCCTCATGAGAGATTTCTAATTTCATGTGTGAAAGTACTGCAAACAGCGCCCGGCCCTCGCCCCATTGCTGTTGGTTTATGCCTTAGAGGACTCGGACGCTCGCATTTGTAAAGCACGGTGTTTTCCTCCGCCTCCTGCTAGCCTGTTGCCCTTCCCCCATGGGAGCCTGCACAGATCATGCAGTAGACAGGGAGGGAATGCAGGTCATGTGCAATACACAAACGCCCACTGTAGTACTATTTTGCTCACTTACAGTACCGTACTGTAGGTTGCATTTAGCGTAAAGAATCGCTCCTGCAGATGTACTTTGATTTATGTGAAACCTGTGTGCATCCTTCCATTGGATGTACTGTATTGGAGAGAAAAAAAAAAATGTTAAAGTGAATGTCACGGGAACACATTAAAAATAAGGTTGGCACTTCCTTCCCATTGGTGTTGGTTTACAGTATGCCGTAGTGTACTCGGACGCTCATGTACTGTAATTGCATTTCAAAGGCACAGTATTTTCCATCGTCTCCCCCCTACCCCCATCGCCCTTCCCCCCTGGGGGCCTGCACAGGGAGGAAATTCAGGTCCTGTGCAATGCACAAACGCTGAAGATCTACAGTACTGTTTTGCTTAGTTGGTAGCGTCAGAATACACTCATTTCATTCACGCTGTTTGGGTGCATTTAGCGTAAAGAATCGCTCCTGCAGATGTACTTTGATTTATGTGAAACCTGTGTGCATCCTTCCATTGACTGTCTTACAATGTAAATAAAATAATACAGTGCATTATTACAGAAAAAAAAAAAAAAAAGAAAGAAAGCACATCATGTCTCGAACCCTGGACCCCCAGTGAGGGAGGTGGGAGCCTTCACCCCTAGCCCACGATGCCTCATGAGAGATTTCTAATTTCATGTGTGAAAGTACTGCAAACAGCGCCCGGCCCTCGCCCCATTGCTGTTGGTTTATGCCTTAGAGGACTCGGACGCTCGCATTTGTAAAGCACGGTGTTTTCCTCCGCCTCCTGCTAGCCTGTTGCCCTTCCCCCATGGGAGCCTGCACAGATCATGCAGTAGACAGGGAGGGAATGCAGGTCATGTGCAATACACAAACGCCCACTGTAGTACTATTTTGCTCACTTACAGTACCGTACTGTAGGTTGCATTTAGCGTAAAGAATCGCTCCTGCAGATGTACTTTGATTTATGTGAAACCTGTGTGCATCCTTCCATTGGATGTACTGTATTGGAGAGAAAAAAAAAATGTTAAAGTGAATGTCACGGGAACACATTAAAAATAAGGTTGGCACTTCCTTCCCATTGGTGTTGGTTTACAGTATGCCGTAGTGTACTCGGACGCTCATGTACTGTAATTGCATTTCAAAGGCACAGTATTTTCCATCGTCTCCCCCCTACCCCCATCGCCCTTCCCCCCTGGGGGCCTGCACAGGGAGGAAATTCAGGTCCTGTGCAATGCACAAACGCTGAAGATCTACAGTACTGTTTTGCTTAGTTGGTAGCGTCAGAATACACTCATTTCATTCACGCTGTTTGGGTGCATTTAGCGTAAAGAATCGCTCCTGCAGATGTACTTTGATTTATGTGAAACCTGTGTGCATCCTTCCATTGACTGTCTTACAATGTAAATAAAATAATACAGTGCATTATTACAGAAAAAAAAAAAAAAAAGAAAGAAAGCACATCATGTCTCGAACCCTGGACCCCCAGTGAGGGAGGTGGGAGCCTTCACCCCTAGCCCACGATGCCTCATGAGAGATTTCTAATTTCATGTGTGAAAGTACTGCAAACAGCGCCCGGCCCTCGCCCCATTGCTGTTGGTTTATGCCTTAGAGGACTCGGACGCTCGCATTTGTAAAGCACGGTGTTTTCCTCCGCCTCCTGCTAGCCTGTTGCCCTTCCCCCATGGGAGCCTGCACAGATCATGCAGTAGACAGGGAGGGAATGCAGGTCATGTGCAATACACAAACGCCCACTGTAGTACTATTTTGCTCACTTACAGTACCGTACTGTAGGTTGCATTTAGCGTAAAGAATCGCTCCTGCAGATGTACTTTGATTTATGTGAAACCTGTGTGCATCCTTCCATTGGATGTACTGTATTGGAGAGAAAAAAAAAAATGTTAAAGTGAATGTCACGGGAACACATTAAAAATAAGGTTGGCACTTCCTTCCCATTGGTGTTGGTTTACAGTATGCCGTAGTGTACTCGGACGCTCATGTACTGTAATTGCATTTCAAAGGCACAGTATTTTCCATCGTCTCCCCCCTACCCCCATCGCCCTTCCCCCCTGGGGGCCTGCACAGGGAGGAAATTCAGGTCCTGTGCAATGCACAAACGCTGAAGATCTACAGTACTGTTTTGCTTAGTTGGTAGCGTCAGAATACACTCATTTCATTCACGCTGTTTGGGTGCATTTAGCGTAAAGAATCGCTCCTGCAGATGTACTTTGATTTATGTGAAACCTGTGTGCATCCTTCCATTGACTGTCTTACAATGTAAATAAAATAATACAGTGCATTATTACAGAAAAAAAAAAAAAAAAGAAAGAAAGCACATCATGTCTCGAACCCTGGACCCCCAGTGAGGGAGGTGGGAGCCTTCACCCCTAGCCCACGATGCCTCATGAGAGATTTCTAATTTCATGTGTGAAAGTACTGCAAACAGCGCCCGGCCCTCGCCCCATTGCTGTTGGTTTATGCCTTAGAGGACTCGGACGCTCGCATTTGTAAAGCACGGTGTTTTCCTCCGCCTCCTGCTAGCCTGTTGCCCTTCCCCCATGGGAGCCTGCACAGATCATGCAGTAGACAGGGAGGGAATGCAGGTCATGTGCAATACACAAACGCCCACTGTAGTACTATTTTGCTCACTTACAGTACCGTACTGTAGGTTGCATTTAGCGTAAAGAATCGCTCCTGCAGATGTACTTTGATTTATGTGAAACCTGTGTGCATCCTTCCATTGGATGTACTGTATTGGAGAGAAAAAAAAAATGTTAAAGTGAATGTCACGGGAACACATTAAAAATAAGGTTGGCACTTCCTTCCCATTGGTGTTGGTTTACAGTATGCCGTAGTGTACTCGGACGCTCATGTACTGTAATTGCATTTCAAAGGCACAGTATTTTCCATCGTCTCCCCCCTACCCCCATCGCCCTTCCCCCCTGGGGGCCTGCACAGGGAGGAAATTCAGGTCCTGTGCAATGCACAAACGCTGAAGATCTACAGTACTGTTTTGCTTAGTTGGTAGCGTCAGAATACACTCATTTCATTCACGCTGTTTGGGTGCATTTAGCGTAAAGAATCGCTCCTGCAGATGTACTTTGATTTATGTGAAACCTGTGTGCATCCTTCCATTGACTGTCTTACAATGTAAATAAAATAATACAGTGCATTATTACAGAAAAAAAAAAAAAAAAGAAAGAAAGCACATCATGTCTCGAACCCTGGACCCCCAGTGAGGGAGGTGGGAGCCTTCACCCCTAGCCCACGATGCCTCATGAGAGATTTCTAATTTCATGTGTGAAAGTACTGCAAACAGCGCCCGGCCCTCGCCCCATTGCTGTTGGTTTATGCCTTAGAGGACTCGGACGCTCGCATTTGTAAAGCACGGTGTTTTCCTCCGCCTCCTGCTAGCCTGTTGCCCTTCCCCCATGGGAGCCTGCACAGATCATGCAGTAGACAGGGAGGGAATGCAGGTCATGTGCAATACACAAACGCCCACTGTAGTACTATTTTGCTCACTTACAGTACCGTACTGTAGGTTGCATTTAGCGTAAAGAATCGCTCCTGCAGATGTACTTTGATTTATGTGAAACCTGTGTGCATCCTTCCATTGGATGTACTGTATTGGAGAGAAAAAAAAAAATGTTAAAGTGAATGTCACGGGAACACATTAAAAATAAGGTTGGCACTTCCTTCCCATTGGTGTTGGTTTACAGTATGCCGTAGTGTACTCGGACGCTCATGTACTGTAATTGCATTTCAAAGGCACAGTATTTTCCATCGTCTCCCCCCTACCCCCATCGCCCTTCCCCCCTGGGGGCCTGCACAGGGAGGAAATTCAGGTCCTGTGCAATGCACAAACGCTGAAGATCTACAGTACTGTTTTGCTTAGTTGGTAGCGTCAGAATACACTCATTTCATTCACGCTGTTTGGGTGCATTTAGCGTAAAGAATCGCTCCTGCAGATGTACTTTGATTTATGTGAAACCTGTGTGCATCCTTCCATTGACTGTCTTACAATGTAAATAAAATAATACAGTGCATTATTACAGAAAAAAAAAAAAAAAAAGAAAGAAAGCACATCATGTCTCGAACCCTGGACCCCCAGTGAGGGAGGTGGGAGCCTTCACCCCTAGCCCACGACGCCTCATGAGAGATTTCTAATTTCATGTGTGAAAGTACTGCAAACAGCGCCCGGCCCCCGCCCCATTGCTGTTGGTTTATGCCTTAGAGGACTCGGACGCTCGCATTTGTAAAGCACGGTGTTTTCCTCCGCCTTCTGCTAGTCCTCCATTCCCATTATGCATTAGCGAACTCAGACGCTCATATATTTTAAAAGCACGGTGTTTATACATTGTACTGTACATTCTTCCTTTTACACAATTACTGTAGTTGCGTCTCCATACACATACAGTACTGTACTCCATACTTTTTCCACCGCCTCCCGTTACGCCTACAGTATTGCCAGAGCTGTAGATCAATCCGCCGCTATACTGTACGATCGAAAGTACTGGATTAGTGGAGCATTAGCCACACAGTGGTGGAGATGTGTAATGCATGATGAGTATCTAGATCGTCTCAACGCGCCTGCCTGTGATTAAACTCAGCTATCGCCTTAGCGTGGCTAAACGCCCGTCTCGGCGGAGAAACAGTCAAGATAAAGGTGGCTACATCTGTAACTAGGGGGCATTATTATGTTACATAATATGAACTGGGGCACTGTAATGTGGCACAATATGAAGTGGAGGCACCATATGTATAGAGTGAATTGGGGGTACTGTGTTAAAATGTGTACTGACAGCCCTACAATGTATCATAATGTGAACTAGGGCATTACTATTGGCCATACAGTTAAGTACTGCTGCAAAGAATGGTGTCTCTCTATAAGCATTGGGACAGGGGCCCCTTCACAATGTTGCTGTGGGGCCCACAAAGTTCTGGCTTCACCCTGATTACAGGCACATGTCAGTAATGATGGGGAGTGACTTTCAGCTGCTCATGCAATGGTTTCAGCTGTGAGTATCGCTAATGTCTAGCCCTTACACTCTGCCTAGTGCCTTATCCTAACCATTCCTTCCCACAATGCCTAACTGTACCCTATGCTCAAGCAGCCTACTCTAACCCTAACTCTACTGCCTAATCTTAGCCCTCTCATTCCACAATGTAACCCAAACTCTCAGCATTCTGAGAATGTCATAATTTCACGTGTCAACATTTCAAATGTCAACATTATAAACATGTCGACATTCTGCAGATGTAGACATCATACAGTAACTGTCAACATTGTGGTGTCAATATTAGTACTGTTTACATTATACATGAAGAGTCAAGTAAATGATTGTGTTACAGTATATAACAATTTTCTGAAATGTTTTTTTTTGTTGTTGTTGAAAGGATGAAGGTATGGCCTAGGGATCCTAGTAACAATGTTATTTTACATGTTGTCAGTCTATTTACTCATATATGTCCAATTCTTAAATTAATTTTTTACTCTAAATATCTCATTTTTTTCTAAATATAACATAACACCTTTATCCACTCACCTCTTCAAATGTCAACATAATGACGGTGTTCCCTTAATTTGTTGGAATGTATGTATTAGCGCCTATAGGGGTTCATTCCGACCCGATTGCACCCTGCACTTCCTCGGGTCGGCGGCCGCATTGCGCAGGCACATCATTGCCCAGCAACGCCCGTCGCCAGGCAGCGATACCGCTAGCGAGGAAAGCGGTCGCAGCGGCGACCGCAAGAAGATTGGCAGCAGGAAGGCAGAAGCGGGCGGCAACTCACCATTTTCGGGGAGTGGTGAGTCCAACGCAGGCGTGTCCAGGCGTTTGGAGGGCGGATGTCTGATGTCAATTCCAGGACCTGCATCGCTGGATCGATCGCAGAGAGTAAGTAACTCTTACCCTGGTCTTCTTTTACAGGAAACTTTTTAAGCATAGCAGGGCTGCACAAGCGATCGCAGTCCTGCTATGCAGAAATAAACTCCCTCATAGGCGGTGTCTAGTTGATCGCACGGGCAGCAAAAAGTTGCTACGTGCGATCAACTCGGAATGACCCCCATGGAGCGCAAGCAAGAAAATGCTGATCTGTTGTGCGTTTCTGTGGGATTACACTTTTTTTATTTGAAAGTAACTACAGTATGTTTAGAAACGCCTAGGAAAACACATCAAGCAATGTAATGTATGTAATGCTGTAGATTTGCTTATGTGTAATTTACATATTTTCCTTGTGAACAAAAGATTATAATGTAATTCAAATTTTGCAGAATACAGTATCCCTTGAAAACTTTAACTTCAGTACAGAGTCCATAACCCTTAATGCTTAACTACTGTATGTAAAACTCTTCTATTTCTTCATGAATTCGTTTTATTAATACAACACAAGATGGAGAAAACCCCCCAGATATATCACTGACAGTTAAGATCTTTTTGGGTTGGTAAAATATATTTAGAATTTTTTTTGTTATACACATAAACTATATAATTTTGATATTATGGGGGGAATTAAACAGTGGGCAAAATAAATTTGGCGCAATAAAAAATGGACTTTACTGCAATTTTTTGCAAGATCTTTTTTTGGGGGGGGGGGGGGCAATTCAATTTGTGTGAAAAAAAGTCAGTTTTCAGGCCGAAACACAGAGGATCCAGGATAAGTTCCTGTGTTTTCACCATCGCAAATCCAACCCCCCCCCCCCCCACTTATTGGGGATTTTGTTCGGGGACCTCAGGAGCTCCCCCCCCTTCCCCCCCAAAAAAAGCCCGGCATTGGAGCTATGTGGATACCCCCGGGGAATCAATTAGCCAAAGTAAATTACCGCAGATAATTGAATTCCCCCCTACAGTATATCTATTTCATTTTCAGTATTGTTATAATTACATTTTTTGTTTTGTTTACCTAGTCAGGGAAATAATGTTATACATTATTCTGGCATGATGAATATTTAGAAATATTATAAGGAGTTCCAGTATGTTGAAAGAGTGACTATACATTGGTTTGCTCCTTTAGAACCCTATTAGCCATCAGAGGTGTGTGCCAACCATACTGTTTATATTTCTTGTAGTTGACAAGGGCCCTACAGTATTTCAGATGCTTGTGTGAATGAAATATACTGTAACTGTCTTTCATGGGGCATATACTGTCTTGTCAGATTATTGGGAAAAGAAGGCCATACATGCTGGCTTGTCTGGGATATATGTACAAGGCCAAAACCTCTTTGTATATCTGTAAATTTCTCAGTAATAGACTTTGAGTCCATTAAGTTGATACATTCTCCCCCTATATTCACTTTGTTTCTCAAATGTTGTAGCCGTGTATGCAGCAGTGAATTGAGGATTACAAGATAGGGTCAAGTAACAGTTAAGACCTAACATCTGGTATGCAAGCAGGATATATGTGTATACACTGTGAAAACATATGCTGAGTGGTTTAAAGTAGCCACTAAGGAAAACTTTCAAGTATGTGCATGACTGGCACAGTATTAGGAAAAGAAAAAAATATCTAATCCATTTTCCACTCAAGGTACATTTGATTTTAGATAAAAAATATCTCCATGGAGAGTTAAAAAGCTGTTTGGATTAGAACATTTCTTAATTTTTGCACAAACTTTTTTTTATTATTTATTTTTATGTAAACCAGTTTTATTAACTTTCACAAAAATAAAAAAAACCTGTGAATACCACACCCACCAAGATAATGAGATCCCTAGAATGGCTTTGAAAGGTCTACTCATACAGCAAGCCAGAGGCGGAACTACCGCCAGTGCAACCAGTGCGTTGCACTGGGGCCCGCCTTTGTCCAGGGGCCCAAAGCATGTAATGAGTCAAACTGACTCATTACATGCCGCTGTGCGCTGCGGGCAACCGCTGCCCGCAGCGCACAGCCGCCCGGAGAGAGGAGAGGAGCAGCGGTACGGGGGGAAGGAGGAGGAGGGAGGTGAAGGAGGGAGCCGCAGCAGCGCTTTACTACTGGTGGAAGCGCTGCTGCTGCTGCCCCTCTGCTTCACTATAGGCTGTCTTCCGAGAACAGCCTATAGTGAAGCAGAGGGGCAGCAGCAGCAGCAGCGCCTCCACCAATAACACAGCGCTGCTGCGGCTCCCTCCTTCACCTCCCTCCTCCTCCTTCTCTCCAGCCCGGGAATCGTCTGACGCTGCACCGAGGAGCCTGAGCCAGCGGAGAGGGTAAGTATAATTCTTATTTCTTTCTGTCTCTTTCTTTATGTCTCTTTCTTTCTTTGTTGGGACTGCCTGCCGCTATGTGTAAAAATGGGGGACTGCCTGCCGCTATGTGTAAAAAGGGGGAATCTGCCTGCCGCAATGTGTAAAAATGGGGAATCTGCCTGCCGCAATGTGTAAAAATGGGGGACTGCCTGCCGCAATGTGTAAAAAGGGGGAATCTGCCTGCCGCAGTGTGTAAAAATGGGGAATCTGCCTGCCGCAATGTATAAAAATGGGGGACTGCCTGCCGCAATGTATAAAAATGGGGGACTGCCTGCCGCAATGTGTAAAAATGGGGGACTGCCTGCCGCAATGTGTAAAAATGGGGAATCTGCCTGCCGCAATGTGTAAAAATGGGGGACTGCCTGCCGCAATGTGTAAAAAGGGGGAATCTGCCTGCCGCAATGTGTAAAAAGGGGGGACTGCCTGCCGCTATGTGTAAAAATGGGGAATCTGCCTGCCGCTATGTGTAAAAAGGGGGAATCTGCCTGCTGTAATGTGTAAAAAGGGGGACGCTGTCTGCCGTAATGTGTAACAGGGGCACGCTGTCTGCCGTAATGTGTAAAAAGGGGACACTGTCTGCCGTTATGTGTAAAAAGTGCACGCTGTCTGCCGTAATGTGTAAAAAGGGGGACGCTGTCTGCCGTTATGTGTAAAAAGTGTACGCTGTCTGCCGCTATGTTTAACAAGGGCACGCTGTCTGCCGTTATGGGTAAAAAGTGCACGCTGTCTGCCGTAATGTGTAAAAAGGGGGACGCTGTCTGCCGTTATGTGTAAAAAGTGTACGCTGTCTGCCGCTATGTTTAACAAGGGCACGCTGTCTGCCGTTATGTGTAAAAAGTGTACGCTGTCTGCCGCTATGTGTAACAAGGGCACGCTGTCTGCCGTTATGTGTAAAAAGGGGACGCTGTCTGCCGTTATGTGTAAAAAGTGCACGCTGTCTGCCGTAATGTGTAAAAAGGGGGACGCTGTCTGCCGTAATGTGTAAAAAGGGGGACGCTGTCTGCCGTAATGTGTAAAAAGGGGACGCTGTCTGCCGTAATGTGTAAAAAGAGGAATCTGTCCGCTGTAAGGTGTAAAAGGGTCTCTACGTGGTGTAGTGGTGCTACTGTATGGCGTAATTTGAAGAATGGAGACTACTGTGCACTGTTTTATGAATTGGTATTATTTTGTGGCCACACCCCTTCCCCACGAAGCCACGCCACTATGTATTTTTGCGCGCGCCTACGCCGCGCACTGCCCCTGTTTTGCATGCAGGGGTGGGGCTCCGATGCCGTTTCTTGCACACAGTGCTAAAATGTCTAGTTACGGCACTGTTGCTAGGTATCCATTTCTATGGCCCTGAGCAGGTCCCCCTCACCAGATCCTCTCCAGGGGTGAAGGGGTGGACTTGGATGGGATGTGGGGGGGGCCAAAGCATTTTGTCGCACCTGGGCCCACCGCTTGCTAGTTCCGCCACTGCAGCAAGCCATATTTCCTGTTGAGCTTGATACAATGACAGGTACAGTACTTGGAGGCAGGGCCGTAACTAGGTGTGTGCTAATGGTGCCTTGCTCACAGCGCAAATATGCTGAGGGCGCACCATCTAGCAGCACACCTGCACGGCCAGTAGCTTATTTACCTCCCGCCCGCAGAGCTCTTTAACAGAACGCATTTTTAAATCCATTCCCTGGCAGACTGTCAGCACGTTGCTTTAAGTGTGACAGCTGCCGGGTGCCTGCTCTGCCTCTTGAACAAGCAGCTCTCTGGCTCTACCTGCAGTTTGTCTTTGCCTGTGTGCACTCACTGCACTGGATTGTGAAGTTGCGCTGTGCGTGAAACTTCCTGGCTCCTGCATGTGACATCTCACGTCACATGCAGAGAGCAGGAGAGGAGCCTAGTTGAAATCGTGAAGTGCACGGCCGTCCACTCCAGACTATATGCAACATTACAAAGTAAGTTACAAGGGATGGGGAGGTGTGGGGTGATAGGGCGGGGGTTGCAGTTGACAGCCATTTATCAGCATTCACCGGACACTATTCACGTGCAGGGGAAGGAGGAGGAGGAGGAGGGAGGGAGTCTGTACTGATGAAGAATGCAATATGTAGTGTACATAGTGCACATACTAATGAATGTATGTTTTATTTTGTGGGCAGAGAGTTGTAGCATCTGTTATACTGTGCATGTGTATCTTAGCTACTCTGTGCTGTGTTGTGGATAGCTATAAGACAGCTACGGTATACAGATATCCACCTGACCTGACATATAGGATTCAGCTTTTACTCACCTAACCACTAAGAGGTTATTCACATCTTCCCCAGACTAGAAGAACAACCTCCATAACTCCTTGCAGCACACTGCCCCGTGACTATATGGGTGCAAAGTGTGCTTTCCACACAGCGCACTTGTAATGGGGGGTGTGCATTGCGTGACGGCGGGTAGGAGCTACATGTCATGGACACCCACGAGTGGGAACATTCCCTATTGGTCGGCATGGCGACAGTCGGGATAGTGAGGGTGCGGGATGTAGGGGGAGGTAATGTCTCCTGACCACCGGTCACATAACTACATTCTGTACTGGGAGCGCATTGTGCGGTGGCTGGGTCCTACTTCTGTGTGAGAAGGGCGGTGGCCGGGGGAGAGGCGCAAAGGTGTGTTGCACCAACTAAGTCTATCTACCACTGTTACAGTACCTATGTAGCACATGTACAGTACTTGCAGCATCTGGATAAAAAGGTGACTCAGCTGCTGCAATGTGTAAAAAGAGGGACTATGCCTGCTGTAATGTGTAAAAAGAGGGACTCTTTCTGCCGTAATGTGTAAAAAGAGGGACTCTGCCTGCTATGATGTGTAAAAAGAGGGACTCTGCCTGCTGTAATGTGTAAAAAGAGGGATTCTGCTGCTGTAATGTGTAAAAAGAGGGACTCTGCTGCTGTAATGTGTAAAAAGAGAGACTCCGCCTGCCATAATGTGTAAAAAGGGAGCTCTGCCTGCCATAATGTGTAAAAGGGGACTCTGCCTGCCGTAATGTGTGATAGGGGCTCTACCTGGCGTAATGTGTGACAGGGGCTCTACCTGGTGTAATGTGTGTAAGTGGCGCTACTGTGCGGCGTCATTTGAATAATGGAGACTATTGTACAGTGTAATATGAATTGGTATTATTTTGTGGCCACACTCCTTCCCCATGAAGCTACTCACGTATATTTTTGTCGCGTGAATACGACGCGCACTGGCCCTACTTTTAAATGTTTTTTTTTTTTTTTTTTGGGGGGGGGCGCCAATGCTGTTTCTTGCACACAGAGCTAAAATGTCTAGTTACGCCACTGCTTGGAGGCCCGCAGGTCTTTGAACTCCAAGTAGTAGGAACTTATTATCGTAGGGTAATCAGTGTTTCCACAATAGATAGGACACAGAAGGAGGCATATGATCATACCTCCCAACTTTGTAATTAGGCTAGGCGGGATCTGCTGTACCTGAGCTGAGGCCAATTCCAAAAAGGGGGCAGGGCTTCACCAGAAGAGGGAGGGGCCTCACAGCACGACCCTGTTTTCCTTAATTTTTTTTTTTTTTTGGGTGGGGGGGGGGGTGCCCAGCATTCCCTGAGCAGTTGGGCAGACCCCACCTCACTCCCTGCACTGTTTAGCTGCCATGCGCATGTAATTCAGTGATCATGGCTGCTTTGAAGAGCAGAGCAGAGGTGATCACAGGATCTCCCAACTGCCCCCCTCCCCCGCCCGCTGGACACTGTGACCTGTGGGTGGGACAGCGGGACAGTCTCCGAATAGAGGGACTGTCCCGCTGGAATCGGGACAGTTGGGAGGTATGTAGAAATTTGGTTACCCGAGGGTACTCAGGCGCTTTAGGTATAAGGTGTTTCACCGAGCTGCTGCCTTGGATTAAGGGGAGTCACCCCTACTAAGTAGGTAAACAAGAAAAAGGTGGAAGGCTGCGCTAAATGAATATAATATGACAGCAGTAATACTTGATCTATTGATTGTACAATTTATTATTAAAAGATAATATCACTAATTCTTGTGATAATATATATATTTATCACAAGAATTAGTGATATTATCTTTTAATAATAAATTGTACAATCAATAGATCAAGTATTACTGCTGTCATATTATATTCATTTAGCGCAGCCTTCCACCTTTTTCCAGTTGGGAGGTATGTATGAATAGTAATGTTATTCACAGGCTATTGGTGAGAATGCACCAGGAAAGAGAGCACATGATCAGGGCCATCTTAACAGTATTTTAGGTCCTGGATGAAGCAATGTACAGGGGCCCCTACCCAACCATTCACAGAAATTAATGTAAAAAAAATAATAAATTACCCCTCCTGCAGTCCCACACTGTCTCTCCACATGCTCTCATGCAGTTAATGGCTGTCAACCTCTGATTGGTGGATTGCTTCAGCCAATCAGCATGCTGACAGCCATTCACTGTGGGGAGGAAGGTAGAGAGTGCTGTCTGGCTGCTCTGAGTGTGTATAATTCACAATCAGAGCAGCTGGGCAGCATTCTCTAAAAGCCTCCCAAGAAATCCGGAGGCACCAACCGGGGAGGTGGCAGTACTGGGTGTCAGTTGCCCCCTGCCCAACCAATCTCTGCTTGAATCTCCTTAGAATGCAGCTGCCCAGTGTGTCTGTACATGAAGATGGCCCTGCACATGATCCAGCCAAAAGAATAAATATCCTAATCACGAAGCAGCATCAGCTTGCCTCCTACCTGGGTGGAGGAGGGTTGCTGCCGCTGGCTGTGCTGCCTGGTCCATGCCACCTGACATGCTGCCTGGTCCTCACCACTAGTCGGGTCCCATAACCTGTACAATGGAGCTGACAGGCACACAAGCAGCGGCTCAACTGCGCATGCTCAAACCCCTGTCTTCTGTGGGCTCCATCAGCATCAGTCTATAGAAGCTGGGTAAGGCTGATGATGAGACAGGGTGTGTCTCATATCTATACTAATTGCAACATGGCCTGGCTGTCCCAGAGGGAGGAAACACCTCCCAATGGGCTTGCCTGTCCTGCGGCTGACTGGCAGGTAGGACTTCTAATAAATAGTAAGTCACTGACACGGACTGCAACTGGCTCACTGCAGTGGCTGTTTTTACTGGGGGGGGGGGGAGGTTGCAGCCAACATTTTACACATAAAAATCGGTACAAATTAGAAATGGGGGCATGGCCACTGGTAAAAGGGGCGTGGCCACGCCCCTTTTCCTATATTTTCAATGGAAGTTTGGAGAGCCACAAATCGGTACAGACCTTAAAAAAAGGTGCTGTACGTATTAAAGAGGTACAGTTGGAGGGTATGGTCATATGGGCCGCGTGCCTAGAGGTGGCACTTGGATGTTTGTGGTTGTACTGTCAGCCTGAAATGTACCAATAACAGCTAAATATTTCCAATATACTGTGCCATCTTGAATGGAGTGTAAACGGGTAGGACATGCACATACTGCCCCTGTAAGCTGTCCTACTTAGTAATGTCAAAGTCAAAAAATACCATGATGCATATGCCTTGTACTAACCCCTCATGCACATGCCCGCTGCGCGTGCGCACACTCTGCCGTGCGTGCACATATCCGCAATTTGCGTAAAGATCGCTCCGGCGATCACGCGCGTGGTATGCGCATTTACGGTAGAGTTTGTGAGCGTCTAGCGTGCGACTCGATCGTAGCATATTTAACCCATATAGTGTGTTTTGTATTTAATATTCCCCTAGACAATGTCAGCAAGTATGTTTAGTTTAAACTGTTCCTGGACAGAGAGATTCCTCTTTACATGATAGGAAGGGTCAGACAAAGGTTGAAAAGTGGTGTCTAGTATCCAGCTGTAGGGTATTTTAAGGGTAACATTCCGATGCTAGTTAGGAAAGGATCGCTCGCTCCTGCGTATAGTTATGTACAAATGTAGTTTATGAACATTAACTGTATTTGCTGTAAATTACACATGCGGCGGGAATCCTGAGGATACCTCCCACCAGAGCAGTTGGGGAAAGACACAGCCCACCTGTTCAAATCCACCTATGACCTTTGCTATAATGTGGAGACACATTCCTGTGTCCAATGAACAATGAGATACAAGGTACCATTGTATTGTGAATGTATGTTGTGCTATATAAAGACCACCATTGCCTGGCCAGCCTCACTCTCTCTGAAGGCTTTCTCCCTGAATGCTGAGGACTGGATCCAGGTCGCGCATGCGAATCATCCCCACGTATGTATTATTCTCTGTAGCCATTTTGTTTGCCATTTTGTTTGCCATTTATGTTCTCATTTGTTCGCTCTTGTTTGCAATTATTCGCCATTGTTCACATTATTTTCTGTTATTCTGTTTAGATTTCTATGTTAGTTTGTAGTGTATAACTTGTATTGTGTTTCCCTTTTTCTCTAAACCATCCATGCCGGTGTTAGAGCTGCTGTGGTTTTTAAATCCAAACCAGGTCTTGTGTTTTCACTGTTTACTGCAAAGGGCATTTCTTAGCGTCTCAATCGCTCAAAAAGCATACACATTGTTAAGGTTTTTAAGCTTTACATCATTGTAGTATCTGACTACTAAGGTTTAGAGAATAAGCATATTCTGACTGTGTTTTATTAATAAGGTTTACTGCGTATCATTCTGTGAGCGTCTGCACCGCTCGTGTCTCACTCTCACGGCGCAGCGTCCGCTACGCCAATAGCGTAGCAGTACGGTACTCGGTACGCCTATAACGTGCTCGATACGAAGCATGAATCCGTGAGCGTACGTGTCGCTCATGTGTCACGCCCACGGCCTAGTGTCTGTTACGCTAAGTGCGTTCCCCTACGGTACTCAGTACGCAAATAGCGTACTCAGTCTGTAATAGTGTATAGCTTTATGAGTAATGGTAATAATTGACATTATCAGTAAATATGTATATATACAGTAATTGAAAATATAAAAAATGTCAGTGACTTTTTTATTATTCTATTAAATTGCCTAGCATCAAATTAAAAAACAAAACACAATGAAAATAATAAAATTAGGCAGTATTAGTAAGGGGGGCGGCCATTACTGTTGTGCCTAAGGGCACTCTCACCCCTAAATCTGCCCTTGCCTGCAGCCCATTGGTGACATTTGCCACTGCCTGTGACAGATTTCATGACAAGAGGTTGCACTGACTGCTAGCACATAACAACTGACATAGAAGTCAGAAAGCCCTGGTGCTAGGCTACATGACACAGGCCTTTGTTGCTAGGCAATGGCCACATTGTCTGCCATGGTAAAAGAAACATAGAAAGTAGAGAGAATAATTATTACTGTTTTTTTTTCTTATTAATTAGATGGGTTTTATGTAAGTCATTGAAGGTCAAAATATATGTTTTTTAAGAAAGAAACAAGAATGGACTAATTAAGTGTAATATGGAAATCATAGAGTTTGTACTAAACTTACGCTTATACATTATTCTTTATGAAATTAGCAGAAAGTCAAACACCTGATCCATCTAGGCATCCTAAACTAATTTCCACATAGAGGTTAGAGCAATAGGCGTATTTGTAATGGATGCAATGTGTGCTGTGCACAGAGGGACCCATTCCACACACCCTGCACACCTGTTTAATTACTTGCCTCTCTGGATTCCCATGTCGGTGCTGTTGCTGCAGCAGAAATCACTTGGAAAATGGCGCAGCAGCTAATATTCTGGTGATCTGCGCATGCACAGTAGAGATTCATCGCCAGGAACATGTTTTGGACGGTGACGCTCTCAACATTAGGCGCATCCTCCCAGGTACAGATGGAGCCACGACTAGCATGGCTCCATTTGTAGGTGCAGTAGCAGCTGCTACTGGTGATTTATGATAATGCAGCCAGCTATGGGCATTCTATAGAGATGTCCACCCTCCGCTGCTCATCTGCATCAGAGTGCACAAAAGATGCACTATTGGCTGGACATCGGCCACACCATCGGACTTCAGAGCATCCCTATTGTTGCTAAGAATATCTGTTAGAATTCGGTTGCTTTCTTCTAAGTCCAGATGGTAGCACTTTAGTCCAGGCGGGTGTCTGTGTAAGGTTTTTGTCAGAGCTTAAACTGGTCCTGTAGAGATGGTGAAACTCATTTGCCTTATGCACATTTCTGCCTCTGTCACTCCAGCAGCTACCCCACCTTTCTGTGTCCCTCCAGACCCCTCTCACCTAGACTTCAGCATGCACAATGCCTGCTCCTCTTCATGGCTCTTCTTCACTTTAGCAGTGACGACAGCATGACATAAAATACACCGTGCCGGAAAAGAAAGCCACTGGGACGTGAAGAGGTGACATACACCAGCTGACAGACACAGCATATGTGAGTACCAGAAGAGGTGGGCCACAGGTGGAGGAGAACCATGGAGCCACCAGAACCTGAGGAAGGGGAGGGTGGACACAGCTCATCAGTGACACCAGCACTGTCCACATAATCTAATGATATGGCTGGTGGGGCAAGTTTCTCTCTTGGAATTGCAGGGATATGGCAGAGGTGGAACTAGTGCCACCTACCATTACAGGTGATGGATCTCAGTTCCTCCCTGTTCCTGCCCACTTTTACCCCTGGTTTTTGTGAGAGTTTTTTTCAAGTCAGATCTTGGCAGTGCAAGAAGGAATTCTGTGTTTTATGGGTGTACTAAGAAACTTGCACAGGGATATGGCTACAAAAAATGCAGGGGGTGTGGGCTATGGGGCCCGAGCTATACCTGGGGACCAGATTTCCCCTGTAGCTAGTTTGCTGAGTGCCATTGTCTATTTTATCTCTTAGCAGTGGGCTGCTGTACCGCAGGCCAATCAGATATCCCAGCTAGCTCTGCCTCTCCTGAGTACTAAGTGATGCTGGGAGGAGGCATGGCTGAGCCTACAGGGACATCCCCTGACCACAGTCATGCCTCCTCCCAGCATCAGCGAGGTGAAATGAGATAAACCCAGTCAGGGGAGCAGATGTGGCAGCAGTGCAGCAGCACACTGCTAACAGATAAAAAGGCAGCCAGTGGAGGCCCTGATGGTAAGTGCCCACCCGCTGCCAAGTGATTTTTTTTTTAATTCTTTCAGTAGTCTATTGGGGGGTGTGGTTTGAGGGGAGCTCTGAGCAGTGAGCCCAGTGAGCCAGTTGGGGCCCCATGGAAATGATGCCACGGGGCTCCCTTTGCTATAGCTTTACCCCTTCAGTTGAAGTTATGGGATTACCTTTCCCACCAGTAGATAGCCTTCACACATTGTAGTGGAGGAGCCTGCTGTTGGCACCTCCAGGGAATGGTAACATTGTCCACTCCATCCTCTCTCCTATCCCCTGTGGCAAGGACCAACCTGGTTTTGCCTTACTAAACATTGCTGCTTTAAATTCGACCATTAATTCACCAAGATCTCTGCAGTTGCAGAATCCTGCCCGACTACATTTCAACATATATGTATTGTAGCACTCCATGGCTGCAAGCTGCATACACGCGGTGCGATGCAGGCTTTTGGCCGATACTGACTATATTGTGCCTGGAGGCATGTAGCCAGTATCGGCCCTGCCTGCACCCACTAGATTTCCTTTTGATGGCAATCCCGCATTGCAAGCTTATACACAAGGTGCGATATGCAGTGTTGAAAGTAGGGTGGTATGGGGTGGTACGGAGTACTATTAAGAAATTTGGTGGTGGTACGCAGTACCATCAGCCCTCCACTGGTGCATAATTTATAAGGGGCATTTTTGTGTGTGGGACATAAAATGGTGTCAGTGGCATAACTGTGTGAGGTACAATATGTAAGGCATTATGGTGTTTGGCATAATGTGTAAGGGGCATTACGGTGTGTTGCATAATGTGGCCATGCCCCTATTGTCATGTAGCAAATCCCCCAGTTTTGTGTGACCACGCCCCCATGACACATGACCACACCCATTTTAACTATCAGTATCACTAAGAAAAAAGTTCTTGTACCACTGGATATGCACTATGTTTTCATGCGATAAGGACTATATAGTCCATATCGCACTAAAAATCGCACCGTGTGTATGCAGCTTAAGACAACAGCTGTGTCCTGGTGCCCTCCAATTTACCTTCCGCTACTGTGGGGGAAATAATATATCTGCTGTGAGGGTGGCACTCAGAGCGGCTTTATAAATCAGATTTGTTTTAGTTTTTTTTTTTTTTTTTTTTAAACAGTCCTGTCTGTGTATGAACATTTCAAATGTTTATGAAACTTTTTACCAGGATACCCTATACATGTTAAGGGACATGGTTCCATTCATGAACAGGTCAGTTGGCTCAGCCTACGGACAGTATCCAAAACTTCTGAGATCCATAATGGTCACCTGATTTGTCAAAGTAAGAATTTTAAATTAATGCTTAGTTAGTGCAATACAAATTGGTGGCATAAATGTAGAAATAACTTATATGGTGCATGCGATGCATAGAATGTCTGCACAAAGATGTTGTGATTGACTGTATCAGAAATGTTGTTGAAAAGTGATGGCTATTTTTATGAGGCCCTAGTCAGATGGTGAAACTGCAGCTGCCTTAAGGCTTATGCAGTTTTTGTTGCAGCAGTTGAAGGCGGCATGTAAGGACGCACCAATCATTATGACTAGATATGTGCAGTTCAGTTTCCTTAAAAACCAAAACCACCCGAACATCCAGTATCCAAGTACTGTACATACTGTACGAGCTCCAGCTGATACAGTATTTTCACAGTAGATCCAATCCTACAATCAAGGTCCCAACCCCAACCGCCAGTCCAGTCCACTATGTCTTTTGGAAACAGAAAGAGAGTAAATGTAAACTTATGCCAAAATTTCTTATGGGAAGGTATGGGGAACCTCAGGCCCGCGGGCGGTGTAAGGCCCGCAAAGCCACTTGAACTGGCCTGGCCAGGCTCACCTAACCGAGGGAGATGCTTGGCGCCTGCTGAGATTTTGTTACCAGCGGGCGCCCAGCTCCTTCCCCTCAGCATCAGCCAGGAGGGTATAACATTGGGGCATTACAACTGACAAGGGGGCATATCTAATTGGGCATAACAAGTGACTGGGGGCATATGTACTGGGGGTATATCTACTGGGGGCATAACAACTGACTGGGGGCATAACTACTTACTTTATTATTATTATTATTATTCTAACATATTTTATTTATAAGACTGGGGGCATAAGTACTGACTGGGGGCATAACTAATGGGGGCAGGCTAATTTTTAAGTTGATGATTTTTGTATGGCCCCCGAAGGACTTTATAAATATCCAAATGGCCCTTGGTAGAAAAAAGATTCCCCACCCCTGTCTTAGGGGGTCATTCCGAATTGATCGCTCGCTGGCTAGTTTTAGCAGCTGTGCAAACGCTATGCCGCCGTCCACTGGGGAGTGTATTTTAGCTTAGCAGAAGTGCGAACGCATCTGCAGCCGAGCTCTGCAAAAATAGTTTGTGCAGTTTCTGAGTAGCTCTGAACCTACTCAGTGCTTGCGATCACATCAGCCTATTCGTGTCTGAATTTGACGTCATACACCCACCCAGCGAACGCCCAGCCACACCTGCGTTTTTTCAGACATGCCTGCGTTTTTGCAAACCCTCCCTGAAAATGGTCAGTTGACACCCAGAAATGCCCCCTTCCTGTCAATCTTCTTGCGGCCATCGTGCGACTGAAAACTTCGCTAGAACCTGTGCACAACCACAACAGGCTTTGTACCCGTGCGTCGCGCAGGCACATTGCAGGGCATTCGCATGCGCGGAAATGCCATTTTTTAGCCTGATCGCTGCGTTGCGAACAACGGCAGCTAGTGATCAACTTGGAATGACCTCCTTAGTCCGAATGATGTTGTCCAAGGTGCTGATTCTCAATCAAATGCAAAATGACTGTAGTTGTGGGCAGCCACAGAAGCCTGGTTTGCTACTTTATACAAGAATCCGTAGGGATGATGTGGGGGTTCAAACCGCCCATTGAATTTTACGGCAGCCACTGCAACAAACTTTATGAGTATCAGAACTTGCTGTAGAACCATTCTAGGTGCAAGATATGCATCGAAAATAGGCTTCTCTTTTCTGTATGCTTGTCTCAGAATTGTACAGAGCTATTGATACACATCCATTCCACAAGGCAGGGCAGTTCCATGCACTTACATTGTTGCCACCCAGTTGCCACCCTAAAATGCCCAAAAAGACAGATCTGACTGAGCTCTGTATGACTCACAACAGGATGGACATACGTAATAATGTGTATATACGCATCTGCTATTATGCTGTATGCTAAAGCTTGCCGTTCAAATGTCCAGATAATCAAACTGAAACTCACAAGTTATTGCCCAATGGAATACAAACTGTAATCAAGTGGTGCATAAAATATTGGAGCATAAATGCCCCATATGGGCCCACATAACATCAGGCTCAAATTGCATAAAGCCCAAACATATTATTGTTTAAATGAACTAGATTCCAAATGTTAGTGTTTAAATGATATTCTTATCATGTAGGACAGATGGAGTGTTTGTATCTGATCTCCTCCATCACGGTTTTCATAGTAATAGAACCCCAGGTCTGCTCAGTGGCAAACCACTGTAATACACCTGCTGAAATTAGTGCAAAGAAAACAGATGGTGTTGCCCACAGCAAACATTCAGGTTCTTAGGAAAGAAAAGTAAACCTCTGATTGGTTGCCATGAGAAGCAGTTCTATTTTGCTTTGCTCAAAGTTTCAAAAATATTCTCAATCATTTGTTAAGGCAACTTCTATGATGACATATTTGTAATTATAACAAAAGGGCAATAACAAAATCAAATAGTAAAGAAAAATGATTAGAGCTTTTAATGGCAATGAAATGGCTTATACAGTACCAGTAAAATCTAATGCGTTGAATGGCTTACTGTGAGCTGCTAAGTATGCACGTCTGATACTATAACATGGTTTCGATTGTTAAAGAGACCTTGGACAGAACTGTGAGTGAGGCTACAAAGCCACCATTAATTTTTTACGATAGCAGGAGCTTGTGCCCTTGCCTCTCCTGTGATTCACTGCCTATTGTCAAGTGCATGAGTTCCACATTCATCACAATTCAGACGGCGAGCGAGCTTCCCTGACAAGTCATCCAGCTGTATACTGCAACATGTTCACTAAATGGGCTTAATTTGACAGGTTCAGAAGTACTTGACTAAGTGTATTAGTAATCAGACTGTCTTACCTCAAAGCAGCTCCAGGCAGACATGCACTTGCAGATCTTTATAACGAGAGCATCGTGTATGTGCCTGCAGTCTCGGCCATAGACTTAGAACTCCACAGCTCCTGGTGCTAATAACATTCTCCTATTTGTATGCAAGGATTTCATGTGGAATGTTACAATGTGTTTCAATGTGTCAGCACTCTCACAGGCACATTTTGAGTTGGATATAAGGTATCTGTAGAAGCACAGAACAGGATTATGTTTGCTATTTTAAAGTATATCCAAATGGAGAAAAACAGCATTAATCCATTGATGCTTCATGTAACATTAATAGAAATAAAATAAGTAAAAGTTTCCAAAACTGAACAGAACTGGTTCAAATAAAATGTTTCAGCCTAGCCCAGGGATACTATTAGCTAAACCTTGGTAGTGAGCTAGAGAGGGGAGGAGCGGAGGGTGTCAAAGGGGACACCTGTAACATGCCCCAAGGATCAAAGGGGCCCCAAGGATACTCCACTAAGTGCCGTCTTGTCCATATAGGGCAGCAAGCCTCAGAGTGACAGGAGCCTGTCACACACAGTGATGCACTTGCTCTTCCGGGTACAGCTGTGTTGCAGGGAGTTACGGGAAATGGCAACAGCTCTGATGGCCAGGGTTCCTGCGTCCTGTGCCATCCTCTTCTGGTGGGATGTGAAGGCCACATGGTTCCTGCTGTGTGGTGTTCGGGTCTGGATACTGGGCATGCAAGCGCAAGTGAGCCTCTTCCCAGGGCAAGAGTGGATTGGTGAGGGGATACAGGGCTTTGGGATGGGGTGAGGGAGCTGGGAATACAGCATGGAGTCAGTTTCTTTAGTGCAGCAAATGCCATTGCACTTTAATATATGTATGTAAAATATCTGAGGGGGCCCCAGAGATATCCCTGTATCGGGCCCCAAGACTTCTGTTGCCGGCTCTGAGTGGGGCACATAAGACACAGAGGGCCTGGCTCAGATATGGTCCCTTCTGTATCCATACTAGTGCTCTTTGCAGTATTTGCGGGTACGATAATATTCAAATGCTAGTTTTTAGCTTTTCTATTGTGCACTGGCATGTAATAGAATATGCAAGCACTGAGACACCCAAATTCTGCACACTTATATGCATCAGCACCTATAATGGCTGTAGAAAGACAACCATCTGCATACCATCTCATTCAGCATCAACACTTGCACCAGCCATGTGGCAGACGCAGAGTCTATTGGTCTGATTCACGTTTGATAGTAAAGAAACTGATAAAGCACTGCAGATAAGACATATATAAATCTAGATTTGGGTGGGTTATATATTGTTTCTGTCCAGGGTAAATACGGACTTTTTTGCATGTAGCCCTAAAATGTTAGACAGCTTTATTTTTACACTGCAATTTAGATTTCAGTTTGAACACACCCTACCCAAATCTAAATCTCTCTGCACATGTTACATCTGGCCAACATGGTTTAGCCCAGTTGCTTGATCATTTGCTTTACTTACAAACCTGAATCAGGTTTTACGTTTGAATATGGTCTCTGTGGAAGAGACTTGCAGTGATGCACATATAACGCTCCCATAAAGTACCAACAAGACTTTTTGTTACGTTCATTTCAGGCCACCTGCCAGACTTTGCCCTTGAATGCCCTTCATTTTGCCTCTCTGGTTGGTATATCACCTCTCCTGTATGCAATGCACATTTGTGCATACACTCACTGTAAAGCATGTGCCATGGGGTTTTCCAGGATATTTTGCATTTGTGCAGTGCAAACAATTGCGCAGCTGCACAAATATAGGCATTACATGTGGATTGCATGCAACTGACATGAATGTACAGCAGCCGGCCGCCCCTTACCTGTGGAGCTGCCAAAAGCTGTTCCTCAAAGCCAGTGATAGTAATGACCATCAAACAGGGATGGTGGGTAGGGTTGCCACCTTATCCCTTTAATTCTGTACACATATTAATTACACAGGTTCTGTGGCTGGCTGACTTCAAGACTCCATTTCACCTGGTTTGAATCAGCCATAGAACCTGTGTAATTAATATGTGTCCAGAATTAAAGGGATAAGGTGGCAACCCTAACGGTGGGGCAGTGACGCTGCTGCCCTCTGAGCCCTGCACTCTGTGTGACAATACATGATGAAGCTAGGTGACCGTGCCTAGGGAAACGCGTTAAGTGTGAAAAAGCTGCCATCACCACTAGAGATGAGCGGGTTCGATCGCGCCCGAACGTCATCATGACGCTGTCGGATTCTCGCGAGACTCGGATTCTATATAAGGAGCCGCGCGTCGCCGCCATTTTCACACGTGCATTGAGATTGATAGGGAGAGGACGTGGCTGGCGTCCTCTCCATTTAGATTAGATTTAGAAGAGAGAGAGAGAGAGAGATTGCTGTGATACTGTAGATTAGAAGAGAGTGCAGACAGAGTTTAGTGACTGACGACCACAGTGACCAGTGACCACCAGAGACAGTGCAGTTGTTTGTTTTATTTAATATATCCGTTCTCTGCCTGAAAAAAACGATACACAGTCACACAGTGACTCAGTCTGTGTGCACTGCTCAGCCCAGTGTGCTGCACATCAATGTATTGTATATAAAGCTTATAATTGTGGGGGAGACTGGGGAGCACTGCAGGTTGTTATAGCAGGAGCCAGGAGTACATGATAAATAATATTATATTAAAATTAAACAGTGCACACTTTTGCTGCAGGAGTGCCACTGCCAGTGTGACTAGTGGTGACCAGTGCCTGACCACCAGTATATTAGTAGTATTGTATACTATCTCTTTATCAACCAGTCTATATTAGCAGCAGACACAGTACAGTGCGGTAGTTCACGGCTGTGGCTACCTCTGTGTCGGCACTCGGCAGGCAGTCCGTCCATCCATAATTGTATTATAATATATACCACCTAACCGTGGTTTTTTTTCATTCTTTATACCGTCGTCATACTAGTTGTTACGAGTATACTACTATCTCTTTATCAACCAGTGTACAGTGCGGTAGTTCACGGCTGTGGCTACCTCTGTGTCGGCACTCGGCAGGCAGTCCGTCCAACCATAATTGTATTATATACCACCTAACCGTGGTTTTTTTTCCATTCTTTATACCGTCGTCATACTAGTTGTTACGAGTATACTACTATCTCTTTATCAACCAGTGTACAGTGCGGTAGTTCACGGCTGTGGCTACCTCTGTGTCGGCACTCGGCAGGCAGTCCGTCCATCCATAATTGTATTATAATATATACCACCTAACCGTGGTTTTTTTTTCATTCTTTATACCGTCGTCATACTAGTTGTTACGAGTATACTACTATCTCTTTATCAACCAGTGTACAGTGCGGTAGTTCACGGCTGTGGCTACCTCTGTGTCGGCACTCGGCAGGCAGTCCGTCCAACCATAATTGTATTATATACCACCTAACCGTGGTTTTTTTTTAATTCTTTATACCGTCGTCATACTAGTTGTTACGAGTATACTACTATCTCTTTATCAACCAGTGTACAGTGCGGTAGTTCACGGCTGTGGCTACCTCTGTGTCGGCACTCGGCAGGCAGTCCGTCCAACCATAATTGTATTATATACCACCTAACCGTGGTTTTTTTTTCATTCTTTATACCGTCGTCATACTAGTTGTTACGAGTATACTACTATCTCTTTATCAACCAGTGTACAGTGCGGTAGTTCACGGCTGTGGCTACCTCTGTGTCGGCACTCGGCAGGCAGTCCGTCCATCCATAATTGTATTATAATATATACCACCTAACCGTGGTTTTTTTTTCATTCTTTATACCGTCGTCATACTAGTTGTTACGAGTATACTACTATCTCTTTATCAACCAGTGTACAGTGCGGTAGTTCACGGCTGTGGCTACCTCTGTGTCGGCACTCGGCAGGCAGTCCGTCCAACCATAATTGTATTATAATATATACCACCTAACCGTGGTTTTTTTTTCATTCTTTATACCGTCGTCATACTAGTTGTTACGAGTATACTACTATCTCTTTATCAACCAGTGTACAGTGCGGTAGTTCACGGCTGTGGCTACCTCTGTGTCGGCACTCGGCAGGCAGTCCGTCCATCCATAATTGTATTATATACCACCTAACCGTGGTTTTTTTATACCACCTAACCGTGGCAGTCCGTCCATAATTGTATACTAGTATCCAATCCATCCATCTCCATTGTTTACCTGAGGTGCCTTTTAGTTCTGCCTATAAAATATGGAGAACAAAAAAGTTGAGGTTCCAAAATTAGGGAAAGATCAAGATCCACTTCCACCTCGTGCTGAAGCTGCTGCCACTAGTCATGGCCGAGACGATGAAATGCCAGCAACGTCGTCTGCCAAGGCCGATGCCCAATGTCATAGTACAGAGCATGTCAAATCCAAAACACCAAATATCAGAAAAAAAAGGACTCCAAAACCTAAAATAAAATTGTCGGAGGAGAAGCGTAAACTTGCCAATATGCCATTTACCACACGGAGTGGCAAGGAACGGCTGAGGCCCTGGCCTATGTTCATGGCTAGTGGTTCAGCTTCACATGAGGATGGAAGCACTCAGCCTCTCGCTAGAAAACTGAAAAGACTCAAGCTGGCAAAAGCACCGCAAAGAACTGTGCGTTCTTTAAAATCCCAAATCCACAAGGAGAGTCCAATTGTGTCGGTTGCGATGCCTGACCTTCCCAACACTGGACGTGAAGAGCATGCGCCTTCCACCATTTGCACGCCCCCTGCAAGTGCTGGAAGGAGCACCCGCAGTCCAGTTCCTGATAGTCAGATTGAAGATGTCAGTGTTGAAGTACACCAGGATGAGGAGGATATGGGTGTTGCTGGCGCTGGGGAGGAAATTGACGAGGAGGATTCTGATGGTGAGGTGGTTTGTTTAAGTCAGGCACCCGGGGAGACACCTGTTGTCCGTGGGAGGAATATGGCCGTTGACATGCCAGGTGAAAATACCAAAAAAATCAGCTCTTCGGTGTGGAGGTATTTCACCAGAAATGCGGACAACAGGTGTCAAGCCGTGTGTTCCCTTTGTCAAGCTGTAATAAGTAGGGGTAAGGACGTTAACCACCTCGGAACATCCTCCCTTATACGTCACCTGCAGCGCATTCATAATAAGTCAGTGACAAGTTCAAAAACTTTGGGTGACAGCGGAAGCAGTCCACTGACCAGTAAATCCCTTCCTCTTGTAACCAAGCTCACGCAAACCACCCCACCAACTCCCTCAGTGTCAATTTCCTCCTTCCCCAGGAATGCCAATAGTCCTGCAGGCCATGTCACTGGCAAGTCTGACGAGTCCTCTCCTGCCTGGGATTCCTCCGATGCATCCTTGCGTGTAACGCCTACTGCTGCTGGCGCTGCTGTTGTTGCCGCTGGGAGTCGATGGTCATCCCAGAGGGGAAGTCGTAAGCCCACTTGTACTACTTCCAGTAAGCAATTGACTGTTCAACAGTCCTTTGCGAGGAAGATGAAATATCACAGCAGTCATCCTACTGCAAAGCGGATAACTGAGTCCTTGACAACTATGTTGGTGTTAGACGTGCGTCCGGTATCCGCCGTTAGTTCACAGGGAACTAGACAATTTATTGAGGCAGTGTGCCCCCGTTACCAAATACCATCTAGGTTCCACTTCTCTAGGCAGGCGATACCGAGAATGTACACGGACGTCAGAAAAAGACTCACCAGTCTCCTAAAAAATGCAGTTGTACCCAATGTCCACTTAACCACGGACATGTGGACAAGTGGAGCAGGGCAGGGTCAGGACTATATGACTGTGACAGCCCACTGGGTAGATGTATGGACTCCCGCCGCAAGAACAGCAGCGGCGGCACCAGTAGCAGCATCTCGCAAACGCCAACTCTTTCCTAGGCAGGCTACGCTTTGTATCACCGCTTTCCAGAATACGCACACAGCTGAAAACCTCTTACGGCAACTGAGGAAGATCATCGCGGAATGGCTTACCCCAATTGGACTCTCCTGTGGATTTGTGGCATCGGACAACGCCAGCAATATTGTGTGTGCATTAAATATGGGCAAATTCCAGCACGTCCCATGTTTTGCACATACCTTGAATTTGGTGGTGCAGAATTTTTTTAAAAACGACAGGGGCGTGCAAGAGATGCTGTCGGTGGCCAGAAAAATTGCGGGACACTTTCGGCGTACAGGCACCACGTACAGAAGACTGGAGCACCACCAAAAACTACTGAACCTGCCCTGCCATCATCTGAAGCAAGAAGTGGTAACGAGGTGGAATTCAACCCTCTATATGCTTCAGAGGTTGGAGGAGCAGCAAAAGGCCATTCAAGCCTATACAATTGAGCACGATATAGGAGATGGAATGCACCTGTCTCAAGTGCAGTGGAGAATGATTTCAACGTTGTGCAAGGTTCTGATGCCCTTTGAACTTGCCACACGTGAAGTCAGTTCAGACACTGCCAGCCTGAGTCAGGTCATTCCCCTCATCAGGCTTTTGCAGAAGAAGCTGGAGGCATTGAAGAAGGAGCTAAAAGGGAGCGATTCCGCTAGGCATGTGGGACTTGTGGATGCAGCCCTTAATTCGCTTAACAAGGATTCACGGGTGGTCAATCTGTTGAAATCAGAGCACTACATTTTGGCCACCGTGCTCGATCCTAGATTTAAAGCCTACCTTGGATCTCTCTTTCCGGCAGACACAGGTCTGCTGGGGTTGAAAGACCTGCTGGTGACAAAATTGTCAAGTCAAGCGGAACGCGACCTGTCAACATCTCCTCCTTCACATTCTCCCGCAACTGGGGGTGCGAGGAAAAGGCTCAGAATTCCGAGCCCACCCGCTGGCGGTGATGCAGGGCAGTCTGGAGCGACTGCTGATGCTGACATCTGGTCCGGACTGAAGGACCTGACAACGATTACGGACATGTCGTCTACTGTCACTGCATATGATTCTCTCAACATTGATAGAATGGTGGAGGATTATATGAGTGACCGCATCCAAGTAGGCACGTCACACAGTCCGTACTTATACTGGCAGGAAAAAGAGGCAATTTGGAGGCCCTTGCACAAACTGGCTTTATTCTACCTAAGTTGCCCTCCCACAAGTGTGTACTCCGAAAGAGTGTTTAGTGCCGCCGCTCACCTTGTCAGCAATCGGCGTACGAGGTTACATCCAGAAAATGTGGAGAAGATGATGTTCATTAAAATGAATTATAATCAATTCCTCCGCGGAGACATTGACCAGCAGCAATTGCCTCCACAAAGTACACAGGGAGCTGAGATGGTGGATTCCAGTGGGGACGAATTGATAATCTGTGAGGAGGGGGATGTACACGGTGATATATCGGAGGGTGAAGATGAGGTGGACATCTTGCCTCTGTAGAGCCAGTTTGTGCAAGGAGAGATTAATTGCTTCTTTTTTGGGGGGGGTCCAAACCAACCCGTCATATCAGTCACAGTCGTGTGGCAGACCCTGTCACTGAAATGATGGGTTGGTTAAAGTGTGCATGTCCTGTTTTGTTTATACAACATAAGGGTGGGTGGGAGGGCCCAAGGATAATTCCATCTTGCACCTCTTTTTTCTTTTCTTTTTCTTTGCATCATGTGCTGATTGGGGAGGGTTTTTTGGAAGGGACATCCTGCGTGACACTGCAGTGCCACTCCTAGATGGGCCCGGTGTTTGTGTCGGCCACTAGGGTCGCTAATCTTACTCACACAGCTACCTCATTGCGCCTCTTTTTTTCTTTGCGTCATGTGCTGTTTGGGGAGGGTTTTTTGGAAGGGACATCCTGCGTGACACTGCAGTGCCACTCCTAGATGTGCCCGGTGTTTGTGTCGTCCACTAGGGTCGCTAATCTTACTCACACAGCTACCTCATTGCGCCTCTTTTTTTCTTTGCGTCATGTGCTGTTTGGGGAGGGTTTTTTGGAAGGGACATCCTGCGTGACACTGCAGTGCCACTCCTAGATGTGCCCGGTGTTTGTGTCGGCCACTAGGGTCGCTAATCTTACTCACACAGCTACCTCATTGCGCCTCTTTTTTTCTTTGCGTCATGTGCTGTTTGGGGAGGGTTTTTTGGAAGGGACATCCTGCGTGACACTGCAGTGCCACTCCTAGATGGGCCCGGTGTTTGTGTCGGCCACTAGGGTCGCTAATCTTACTCACACAGCTACCTCATTGCGCCTCTTTTTTTCTTTGCGTCATGTGCTGTTTGGGGAGGGTTTTTTGGAAGGGCCATCCTGCGTGACACTGCAGTGCCACTCCTAGATGGGCCCGGTGTTTGTGTCGGCCACTAGGGTCGCTAATCTTACTCACACAGCTACCTCATTGCGCCTCTTTTTTTCTTTGCGTCATGTGCTGTTTGGGGAGGGTTTTTTGGAAGGGACATCCTGCGTGACACTGCAGTGCCACTCCTAGATGGGCCCGGTGTTTGTGTCGGCCACTAGGGTCGCTTATCTTACTCACACAGCGACCTCGGTGCAAATTTTAGGACTAAAAATAATATTGTGAGGTGTGAGGTATTCAGAATAGACTGAAAATGAGTGTAAATTATGGTTTTTGAGGTTAATAATACTTTGGGATCAAAATGACCCCCAAATTCTATGATTTAAGCTGTTTTTTAGTGTTTTTGGAAAAAAACACCCGAATCCAAAACACACCCGAATCCGACAAAAATAATTCGGTGAGGTTTTGCCAAAACGCGTTCGAACCCAAAACACGGCCGCGGAACCGAACCCAAAACCAAAACACAAAACCCGAAAAATTTCAGGCGCTCATCTCTAATCACCACTATCACCAGTGCTCCACTTCATCACAGGATCCAGATATGGACTTTTGACAATCTATTTTGGAACACCTGCCTTGGATTTGTTCTCTGTGGGACATATCAATTACAGCATTCATCGGAGAGACCCAGCTTGAATACAAGTGATACAGCTCGCCTGCTGTTTTCAAAAGCAATTGGAAGCCTCCGCATATACGGGTAAAACCAGCTGTATTCCATTTCTCTTCCCCAGGGAACTTTTGTCCAGTGTTCTAGTCCGGGATCCTCAGTGGACACTCATTAGCAGCACATTTGAATTTTTTCTCAGCTCCATATATGCCCTTAATTTTATATGATTGTGTGAATTTTATATTTTATTCATGTTTTTATTCACTAATTAGTGTCAGTTAATACATACAAGTGTTTTTCAATCATCCATAGTTGTTTTAATTATTGGAAAGACAGCCAGCGCCGGCTTACTTGCCTTTTGTTGTAAAAACTCTGTATTGGGACTGACAATCCCTTGCTGGCAGCTGTGACAGCGCGTCTGGAATTGTTCTTCTCTCCATCTAGGAGTGGCACTGCAGTGTCACGCAGGATGGCCCTTCCAAAAAACCCTCCCCAAACAGCACATGACGCAAAGAAAAATTAAAGAAAAAAGAGGTGCAAGATGGAATTGTCCTTGGGCCCTCCCACCCACCCTTATGTTGTATAAACAGGACATGCACACTTTAACCAACCCATCATTTCAGTTACAGGGTCTGCCACACGACTGTGACTGATATGACGGGTTGGTTTGGACCCCCACCAAAAAAGAAGCAATTAATCTCTCCTTGCACAAACTGGCTCTACAGAGGCAAGATGTCCACCTCATCATCATCCTCCGATATATCACCGTGTACATCCCCCTCCTCACAGATTATCAATTCGTCCCCACTGGAATCCACCATCTCAGCTCCCTGTGTACTTTGTGGAGGCAATTGCTGCTGGTCAATGTCTCCGCGGAGGAATTGATTATAATTCATTTTAATGAACATCATCTTCTCCACATTTTCTGGATGTAACCTCGTACGCCGATTGCTGACAAGGTGAGCGGCGGCACTAAACACTCTTTCGGAGTACACACTTGTGGGAGGGCAACTTAGGTAGAATAAAGCCAGTTTGTGCAAGGGCCTCCAAATTGCCTCTTTTTCCTGCCAGTATAAGTACGGACTGTGTGACGTGCCTACTTGGATGCGGTCACTCATATAATCCTCCACCATTCTTTCAATGTTGAGAGAATCATATGCAGTGACAGTAGACGACATGTCCGTAATCGTTGTCAGGTCCTTCAGTCCGGACCAGATGTCAGCATCAGCAGTCGCTCCAGACTGCCCTGCATCACCGCCAGCGGGTGGGCTCGGAATTCTGAGCCTTTTCCTCGCACCCCCAGTTGCGGGAGAATGTGAAGGAGGAGATGTTGACAGGTCGCGTTCCGCTTGACTTGACAATTTTCTCACCAGCAGGTCTTTCAACCCCAGCAGACTTGTGTCTGCCGGAAAGAGAGATCCAAGGTAGGCTTTAAATCTAGGATCGAGCACGGTGGCCAAAATGTAGTGCTCTGATTTCAACAGATTGACCACCCGTGAATCCTTGTTAAGCGAATTAAGGGCTCCATCCACAAGTCCCACATGCCTAGCGGAATCGCTCCGTGTTAGCTCCTCCTTCAATGTCTCCAGCTTCTTCTGCAAAAGCCTGATGAGGGGAATGACCTGACTCAGGCTGGCAGTGTCTGAACTGACTTCACGTGTGGCAAGTTCAAAGGGCATCAGAACCTTGCACAACGTTGAAATCATTCTCCACTGCGCTTGAGACAGGTGCATTCCACCTCCTATATCGTGCTCAATTGTATAGGCTTGAATGGCCTTTTGCTGCTCCTCCAACCTCTGAAGCATATAGAGGGTTGAATTCCACCTCGTTACCACTTCTTGCTTCAGATAATGGCAGGGCAGGTTCAGTAGTTTTTGGTGGTGCTCCAGTCTTCTGTATGTGGTGCCTGTACGCCGAAAGTGTCCCGCAATTCTTCTGGCCACCGACAGCATCTCTTGCACGCCCCTGTCGTTTTTTTAAAAATTCTGCACCACCAAATTCAAGGTATGTGCAAAACATGGGACGTGCTGGAATTTGCCCATATTTAATGCACACACAATATTGCTGGCATTGTCCGATGCCACAAATCCACAGGAGAGTCCAATTGGGGTAAGCCATTCCGCGACGATCTTCCTCAGTTGCCGTAAGAGGTTTTCAGCTGTGTGCGTATTCTGGAAACCGGTGATACAAAGCGTAGCCTGCCTGGGAAAGAGTTGGCGTTTGCGAGATGCTGCTACTGGTGCCGCCGCTGCTGTTCTTGCGGCGGGAGTCCATACATCTACCCAGTGGGCTGTCACAGTCATATAGTCCTGACCCTGCCCTGCTCCACTTGTCCACATGTCCGTGGTTAAGTGGACATTGGGTACAACTGCATTTTTTAGGACACTGGTGAGTCTTTTTCTGACGTCCGTGTACATTCTCGGTATCGCCTGCCTAGAGAAGTGGAACCTAGATGGTATTTGGTAACGGGGGCACACTGCCTCAATAAATTGTCTAGTTCCCTGTGAACTAACGGCGGATACCGGACGCACGTCTAACACCAACATAGTTGTCAAGGCCTCAGTTATCCGCTTTGCAGCAGGATGACTGCTGTGATATTTCATCTTCCTCGCAAAGGACTGTTGGACAGTCAATTGCTTACTGGAAGTAGTACAAGTGGGCTTACGACTTCCCCTCTGGGATGACGATCGACTCCCAGCAGCAACAACAGCAGCGCCAGCAGCAGTAGGCATTACACTCAAGGATGCATCGGAGGAATCCCAGGCAGGAGAACACTCGTCAGAATTGCCAGTGACATGGCCTGCAGGACTATTGGCATTCCTGGGTAAGGAGGAAATTGACACTGAGGGAGTTGGTGGGGTGGTTTGCGTGAGCTTGGTTACAAGAGGAAGGGATTTACTGGTCAGTGGACTGCTTCCGCTGTCACCCAAAGTTTTTGAACTTGTCACTGACTTATTATGAATGCGCTGCAGGTGACGTATAAGGGAGGATGTTCCGAGGTGGTTAACGTCCTTACCCCTACTTATTACAGCTTGACAAAGGCAACACACGGCTTGACAAATGTTGTCCGCATTTCTGGTGAAATACTTCCACACCGAAGAGCTGATTTTTTTTGTATTTTGACCAGGCATGTCAATGGCCCTATTCCTCCCACGGACAACAGGTGTCTCCCCGGGTGCCTGACTTAAACAAACCACCTCACCATCAGAATCCTCCTGGTCAATTTCCTCCCCAGCGCCAGCAACACCCATATCCTCCTCATCCTGGTGTACTTCAACACTGACATCTTCAATCTGACTATCAGGAACTGGACTGCGGGTGCTCCTTCCAGCACTTGCAGGGGGCGTGCAAATGGTGGAAGGCGCATGCTCTTCACGTCCAGTGTTGGGAAGGTCAGGCATCGCAACCGACACAATTGGACTCTCCTTGTGGATTTGGGATTTCGAAGAACGCACAGTTCTTTGCGGTGCTTTTGCCAGCTTGAGTCATTTCAGTTTTCTAGCGAGAGGCTGAGTGCTTCCATCCTCATGTGAAGCTGAACCACTAGCCATGAACATAGGCCAGGGCCTCAGCCGTTCCTTGCCACTCCGTGTGGTAAATGGCATATTGGCAAGTTTACGCTTCTCCTCCGACAATTTTATTTTAGGTTTTGGAGTCCTTTTTTTACTGATATTTGGTGTTTTGGATTTGACATGCTCTGTACTATGACATTGGGCATCGGCCTTGGCAGACGACGTTGCTGGCATTTCATCGTCTCGGCCATGACTAGTGGCAGCAGCTTCAGCACGAGGTGGAAGTGGATCTTGATCTTTCCCTAATTTTGGAACCTCAACATTTTTGTTCTCCATATTTTAATAGGCACAACTAAAAGGCACCTCAGGTAAACAATGGAGATGGATGGATACTAGTATACTTATGGATGGACTGCCGAGTGCCGACACAGAGGTAGCTACAGCCGTGGACTACCGTACTGTGTCTGCTGCTAATATAGACTGGTTGATAATGAGATGTAGTATGTATAAAGAAGAAAGAAAAAAAAAACCACGGGTAGGTGGTATACAATTATGGATGGACTGCCGAGTGCCGACACAGAGGTAGCTACAGCCGTGGACTACCGTACTGTACTGTGTCTGCTGCTAATATAGACTGGATGATAATGAGATGTAGTATGTATAAAGAAGAAAGAAAAAAAAAAACACGGGTAGGTGGTATACAATTATGGATGGACTGCCGAGTGCCGACACAGAGGTAGCTACAGCCATGGACTACCGTACTGTACTGTGTCTGCTGCTAATATAGACTGGATGATAATGAGATGTAGTATGTATAAAGAAGAAAGAAAAAAAAAACCACGGGTAGGTGGTATACAATTATGGATGGACTGCCGAGTGCCGACACAGAGGTAGCTACAGCCGTGGACTACCGTACTGTGTCTGCTGCTAATATAGACTGGATGATAATGAGATGTAGTATGTATAAAGAAGAAAGAAAAAAAAAAAACATGGGTAGGTGGTATACAATTATGGATGGACTGCCGAGTGCCGACACAGAGGTAGCTACAGCCGTGGACTACCGTACTGTGTCTGCTGCTAATATAGACTGGATGATAATGAGATGTAGTATGTAATGTATAAAGAAGAAAGAAAAAAAAAACCACGGGTAGGTGGTATACAATTATGGATGGACTGCCGAGTGCCGACACAGAGCTAGCTACAGCCGTGGACTACCGTACTGTGTCTGCTGCTAATATAGACTGGATGATAATGAGATGTAGTATGTAATGTATAAAGAAGAAAGAAAAAAAAAAACCACGGGTAGGTGGTATACAATTATGGATGGACTGCCGAGTGCCGACACAGAGATAGCTACAGCCGTGGACTACCGTACTGTGTCTGCTGCTAATATAGACTGGATGATAATGAGATGTAGTATGTATAAAGAAGAAAGAAAAAAAAACCCACGGGTAGGTGGTATACAATTATGGATGGACTGCCGAGTGCCGACACAGAGGTAGCTACAGCCATGGACTACCGTACTGTACTGTGTCTGCTGCTAATATAGACTGGATGATAATGAGATGTAGTATGTATAAAGAAGAAAGAAAAAAAAAACCACGGGTAGGTGGTATACAATTATGGATGGACTGCCGAGTGCCGACACAGAGGTAGCTACAGCCGTGAACTACCGTACTGTGTCTGCTGCTAGTATAGACTGGATGATAAATAATGATATAAAAAATATATATATATCACTACTGCAGCCGGACAGGTATATATTATATAATGACGGACCTGCTGGACACTGTCTGTCAGCAGAATGAGTTTTTTAATTTTTATAGAATAAAAAAACACCACACAAGTCACACGACGAGTGTACTTTTTCAGGCAGACAATCACAAATTACTATACTGGTGGTCAGTGTGGTCAGGTCACTGGTCACAGTGGTCAGTGGTCAGTCACACTGGCAGTGGCACTCTGGCAGCAAAAGTGTGCACTGTTTAATATGTACTCCTGGCTCCTGCTATAACCTATAACTGCTCCCCAGTCTCCCCCACAATTAAGCTGTGTGAGCACAGTCAGATATTATACATAGATGATGCAGCACACTGGGCTGAGCACAGATATGGTATGTGAGTGTGACTGAGTCACTGTGTATCGTTTTTTTCAGGCAGAGAACAAGAACAGAACGGATTATTAAATAATAATAAATTATAAAACTGCACTGGTGGTCAGGTCACTGGTCATCAGTCACTAGTATAACTCCTCCTAAGCTCCAGTAAGTAAATGAAGTGTCTCACTCTCACTCTCCTATCTATTTTAATTTCTAAACGGAGAGGACGCCAGCCACGTCCTCTCCCTATCAATCTCAATGCACGTGTGAAAATGGCCGCGACGCGCGGCTCCTTATATAGAATCCGAGTCTCGCGATAGAATCCAAGCCTCGCGAGAATCCGACAGCGTGATGATGACGTTCGGGCGCGCTCGGGTTAACCGAGCAAGGCGGGAAGATCCGAGTCGCTCGGACCCGTGTAAAAAAACATGAAGTTCGGGCGGGTTCGGATTCAGAGAAACCGAACCCGCTCATCTCTACTTAGAAGTGGATGGTTCTTCCACCGACCCTGGTGTGAGTACACTTTCACAAAACAGATGAGACATACTTCAAGGAGAACACTGCTGTTTTGCCTACTAGAAAAGTCCGGTGAGGTTCTTTACTCAAAACCCCTTCCTATACTTTTCAAATGCGTCTTGCAGGGTATCAATAAGTTTTACCTGTTTCAAAATATTGTAACTACTGTTCCTTTTTTAGATCCTCAATGTGTACTTCTGACTGAAAAATACTTTTCAAAATAATCAAAAGAACCTTTCTGACAATATTATATTCCTTGTGTCTATCACCCAGGTTGTTTGAAGACCTACTCCCCTCTGCCATCTCCTCTGCCTGTGTTTTAAACACTTGGTGTCGACTGCCAGTAGGAGAATAAAGAGCTAAGTAGGATGGGAATTTCCAACACTTTGTATGGTCTGCAAACTAGACGCCATTCTAGGGCTCCAAAATGCAACAGGCAGCAAGAAGAGGTGGGTGGGTGCCCTGGTAAGGCAAGAAAGGGGAGGTGACCGTTATTAGAAAGATTTGTAACCTTTCAAAAATATTGGTACGTGGATTTCTAGTTCTACCTGATTATATATAATAAATTATTACAAAGGCAGTAAGGACAGGCTGTGTATATGGACTAGAATGGTTTTTAAAATAAATGTCCCTTCACAATTCTGCACATTAACTGTACCTTTTGTCACGATCTGGTTCACAGTGATTAGGGAACAGTAAAGGGTATACAGGACAAATGGGCAATGGCATGAGTGGCATGCAGCATGGGAGCTCTAAAGCCATTTTTCCCACAGAGTTCTACGGGTCATATCACAGCCTTTGGCAGAAACCAGTGCTGCAGAAGGAATGGGAGTGTCACCAATCAGAACCTGCAATCACTGACACATCTGATTAATTCTCTTAGTCAAAGTGGTTAGCTTAAGTATTCACCCCCTTAAGTGGTAATTCAGATTTCAGTTATGCCTAATCTATAGTTTGGGATCTGAATTTATATAATAAGGGATAAAAACCTTGTACCTCATAAATCTACATCTAACTCACTCAGGCCTCATGCATAGTATGTCCGTGTCTGAGAGATGTTAGTAGTTTCTAGTAAACGGATAGTCTGTACACTGGTTCAGGTTCTAAAATGTCTGTCACCTTATTAAATTGATGGCAGTACGTAATACTGGGGGTAATTCTGAGTTGATCGCAGCAGCAAGTTTGTTAGCAATTGGGCAAAACCATGTGCACTGCAGGGGGGGCAGATATAACATGTGCAGAGAGAGTTAGATTTGGGTGGGTTATTTTGTTTCTGTGCAGGGTAAATACTGCCTGCTTTATTCTTACACTGCAATCTAGATTCCAGCTTGAACACACCTCACCCAAATCTAACTCTCTCTGCACATGTTATATCTGTCTCCCCTGCAGTGCACATGGATTTGCCCAACTGCTAAAAAATTTCCTGCTGCGATCAACTCAGAATTACCCCCACTGTTCTGTATTATTGTTAATCACTTTTAGCTAATGAAGGTTCCCCTTAAACACAAAGTAACATATGTAGTTGTTTTCATATTTGAAGTAACTGGACAAAAATGAAACATCTTGCATTAAGACAACTTACCCAGTTAAAAGTCGTATTACACTCTCCTACATGCGCTCGCTTTGTGTCTATAATGAGCATAGTTGGGTCCCTGAAGTATAGGCATCTTATGCGAGCTTTCTTTCATGTTGTGGTCCTGTGTAAAAATAAAAAATCTTTCTTCAGTTCCCAAGAGGCCACCAACATCCAGGAGAAGGGCGCGACCTTTGTGATAGCATTATATTTTTCTGCCCTGAAACACTATCCTCTGCCTTCTCTCATGTATGGCTGTTATTTGTAGATGTTTCTGTAATAATGTTCTGTGGATACTGTTGTTTTCCTGCAAAGAGCGTAAAGGAAAAGCATCATAACAAAAGAGTCCAATATTCTATTGCCCACTGCTCTGATTTATAGGAGAATAGTACAGAGAAGCGACTTTACATACCATCTATCACTTCTTGTAGCCAAGTCCGGATGTACTATAAAGTAAGAGAAAAAAAAAAAACACCGATGCCATTGTCAGCTTGTAGACATCTGTTAATCATCTTGCCCAACCAAGGGGCACAAACTTTGCTGGGTTGCCCATAGTTTTGTATTTCAGATTTTTTTTGTAAGGGGCATGGCGATGCATCCACGATTAGGTACAGTACCTGTCCCTGTCCCCGCTACCTACAGCCCTGACTGCTGCAGCTGCTCAGTGGCGGCAACTTCTCTGCGGAGGGACAAAATATGCTAAAATCTTTGTAATTTTGTAAAACTGCAGATTAATTGGATTCAGAATGTGTAATAATAATAATAATAATAATAATAATAATAGTAATACTAATAATAATAATTTTATTTATATAGCGTTTTTCTCCAGCAGGACTGAAAGTCACTTTACACCAAGAACATGATACATTGTACAAAGGATTTAGAATTACAGCAAGTAGAAATCAACACAGAAATAATTGATTGGAGCGCTGCCCTAGATAGAGTGCTGGGCAGGGTAAGAGGCAAATGATATCATCACACTGGGTGCTGCACAGTGAGGGATTAGCCACTAGGCATGTGAGGCACATGTCTAGGGGTGACACTTGCTGAGGGGCAGGACAGCATGATTACTTGCATGAGAACCTTGTTCAGTCTATGACCGTATGAGGTCTGGTGATTCTTATATTTTATTTTTCATTACAACTTTTTTATTTTGTAACTGTTGAGGGAGGGGTGGGGGCAATGGTCAGTAAATTGTTGTGATGGAGGGGGGTTTGAGGTTGGTGCTGCTCTGGCAGTTGGGAGGCCCCAACATGAAGGGGACAGTGACATGATGCGGGATGACTGATAATGTTTGGTCTAGGGGGGCCCGACCCTTAAATTCCAAACTGCGGGGCCAGCAACTGAAAACATGAGGCCTGGTATACATATTCTTTTGGAACATCCTGGGCCCCTTGCAGGTAGAGGCCAGTTGCTTGAGAGTCTGCCTTACCTGTATGTGGTTTCTCTGCAATTGCGCACATCCTATTAAATTGTTCTTCCCTGGCAGATGGTGACGTCACTATTCACATAGGAGATCATATGGTATGGGAAATGCCTGTTTGTGAAGTAATAAAACCAACGTCATCATCATATTGCAGAGGTTTTACCAGATAAGACATACATATGTGGCACTCTTTATCTTACTCCTGACTGGGTTGTGGGTGCAATTTTGCAGCAATTGTGATTAATCGCGGCAAGGTGTGTATATTTGCATCTGCGATTGCTCATTGCATTTTCTAAGGATTGTAGGTGCAACTATATGCATGCACCCGCGAGTGTGCATATGGATCGCAGCTGGTAAGATGAAGAGTGTCACATCTGTAATTATAGAAGTTTTGATGCAGAGCAAAATGTGAAGTTCCCTGATTAATCAATTTATATTATTAAACTGTATTTGCTAATTTGGTACCATGTGTATCAGTAATTTTTACTAATACATTTTTGCATGTTTTACAATACTTGTAGAATTTGTTGTTAAGTATTCCTGGTCTAAATCCATCAACACAACTGCTTGGACTGATCATTTTCATTCCAGATCTATGCCTAGATGGTACATGCACAAGTTTGGGAAATACAAATATTGTGGGCAGGGTCGGCCTGGCCCGCAGGGGTACAGGGGAAACCACCGGTGGGCCCTACTGCCTGTGGGCCCTCCTCCTCCTCCTCTAGGGATCAAGTTCCAGACTATCCTAGTGCACTGGATTTATACATTATGCATATGTTACATTATACTTCACAATAATTTGGTTTATTATATATTTACCAAGGGGCACAGAACATGTAATGGTTAGCCAAACCTCTGTGGTGGCTGGCCACGCCCCCACTGGAACCTGGCTACACCTTTAAGCATGGGCCCCTACAGCAGCATTCCCCCGGTGGGCCCTTCATGCCACAGTCCGACACTGAGTGTGGGATGGCATTGTAGTCTAAAGAAAAATGAAACTTAACAAATGTGTTGCTAGAACTTTGCAGTAAAATTTCGAAATTTAGATTTTAGTTATTTATATAAGATATTTGGCAGTAGCTACATACACTTTGTGTGTAGAAACTCGCAGGACAATAAATTCTTTATTTCACCCATTGTTTTTTTTATAAACCTTTTATATTTTTATGAAACATTGCTACTTTTAAGTGGGTTTCAATTTCTCTTTTCCTACATGTAGTTAAACAGATGAAATGTTTTTCAAGGAAGACATTGCCTAAACACATGGGGGTTTACATTGCTAATCAATATACAATTGTAATACATGTCTTCCAGCATCAAAAGAATTTATTCCACCAGTAATGGTTCAAGAGAAGCCTTTTAGAGTTCCTTTCGGATCTGCTAACATAACAAGTTATTATCAGCAGGATTTTTATGGTTTGTTTTTTTAGCCGAAAGACATAAGTTTTTATGCTCAGACATCCTGCTGGATAAATAAATAATTTAAGAGATAAATTTCCCCAGTTTATATTCCGTTAACAGATAACTGCTAACAGCATGCCTAAGTGATGCTGATTTTGGCATGTTGTCATTACATTTATTAAAGGGGTTTTATTTTAAGAGTAGATGAGGACTCATTATGGCTGTATATAATGCCAAAACATGCATTAGTAACTCAGCAAGTCTCAAGTCTGTGCTAGCTACGTGAAAAGTCGATCTCAGGGAGTGAAAAACCAGAAAAGATTTTTATTTCTATTTTCTTTCTCTCTCTCTCTTTAGCTAACAGCTGAGAGTCCATCCATGATTTAAATAATTCAGTCAAATTCAACAGAAACTGCTCTGGTTAACTCAGGGAAATGAAAAACAGTGCGCCAACGAAACAACTGAAGAAAGGTTTTTTTCTCTCTGTGCGTTCTCATCAATTAATTTCATTGCACAGGTAAGCTCTGTAATGAGAAAAATCCAGGCTGAATTACTTCACACCCAAAAAAAACACCATGGTAGTTGAGTACAGCAAAATAGAACACAGAACAGCAAATTAACACAGCGCAATAATATTCAATTAGTTGTGTGCTTACAAATTTTAAACAAGTGATATAAGTAGAGTTTCTTCATTAAGGGGAGTTTATCATAATTAAAATTTGCTGATGCACATAAGGGATAAGGTTCGACATCAGTAGTCGATGGTTAGCAACCGTCAATGTTTACGGCTCAATGGAAATGGATTTTCCATTCAGTGCTGTGATTGCAATGGTTTCCATTCATTGCATCTCTGCACACTACAGTTACCTTGCGATAGCAAAATGCCTGGCAATGGCAACAATGCCATCACATAAAGGATGGCACAATTTGCCCTTGGAGACTAGCACAACTAAAGTTAGCCATGCATGCAGACCTGGTTGACCATTTGATATTTGTCTACTGAATTGGCCTAACATTGCAACTACGATAAAACATTCTCCAGTGTTTCAGTTCTTACATTTCAATTTGCAACTTGTACATTCCTAATACGAGCAGGAAATCTGTTTCTATAGAAAAGCAAATGTAGAAAAATTGATCTGTCGATGTGTGGCCTTTCCATGTGACATGTGCATGTAACAATGCCATCCTGCTGTTATGAACCACAGGTAGTGGTTCATTCCTATTTTATATTTTTAGTTCTCTTGCAGGCCAGGATTTCCCTTTGCTCTGGTTTAGAAGATTATTGTTTTCTGTCAGTGGTGAGTCTGTGTAATTGCAGCCTGTTTCCATGTGGTTGGCCTCACCTGTCTGCTAATTGCATCTTGTCAGTTTGGAGTCATGCAACAGGGCAGCTGCACGACATAATTAATTAGGCCTCTCTGTTATATGCTGGCTCAGTGCAATTCACAGACGCTGGTGATCAGCGCCGTAACTACGTGTGTGCCAAGGGGGCTTGGCACACAGCGCAGTTGCCCTGAGGGCGCAGCGGCATGTAATGAGTCAAATTGACTCATTACATGCCGCCTCTGTGTGCGCCGTGCGCGGCTGGAGGGAGAGGAGACCAGCGCCGGGTTCAAGGAGGAGGAGGGAGGGGGAGCAGGGAGCCGCAGCAGCGCTATTTGATTGGTAGTAAGTGCCGCTGCAGCATCCCCCTCTCCTTCTGTATTGGCTGCCCGGCGCTGCTATGGATGCTGGGATGCGGTTCCTTCATCCCAGCATCCATAGCAGCGCCGGGCAGCCAATACAGAAGGAGACAGGGATGCTGCAGCGGCGCTTACTACCAATCAAATAGCGCTGCTGCGGCTCCCTGCTCCCCCTCCCTCCTCCTCCTTCTCATCTCACTGCCTGCACCGAGAGGGAGATGCCAGCACGAGGAGCCTGTCAGCGGGGAGAAGGTAAGTATATCCCTCTCTCTCTTTCTCTCTCTCTCTCTCAGGGGGACACCGTCTGCCGCAATGTGTAAAAAGGGGTCCTGGCTGCCGCAATGTATAAAAAGGGGGTCTGGCTGCCGCAATGTGTAAAAAGGGGGGGGGGTCCTGGCTGCCGCAATGTGTAAAATGGGGTCCTGGCTGCCGCAATGTGTAAAAAGGGGGCCTGGCTGCCGCAATGTGTAAAGAGGGGGCCTGGCTGCCCCAATGTATAAAAAGGGGGTCTGGCTGCCGCAATGTGTAAAAAGGGGTCCTGGCTGCCGCAATGTGTAAAATGGGGTCCTGGCTGCCGCAATGTGTAAAAAGGGGGCCTGGCTTCCGCAATGTGTAAAGAGGGGGCCTGGCTGCCGCAATGTGTAAAAAGGGGTCCTGGCTGTCGCAATGTGTAAAAAGGGGTCCTGGCTGCCGCAATGTGTAAAAAGGGGGCCTGGCTGCCGCAATGTTTAAAATGGGGTACTGGCTGCCGCAATGTGTAAAATGGGGTCCTGGCTGCCGCAATGTGTAAAAAGGGGGCCAGGCTGCCGCAATGTGTAAAATGGGGTCCTGGCTGCCGCAATGTGTAAAAAGGGGGCCTGGCTGCCGCAATGTGTAAAGAGGGGGCCTGGCTGCCGCAATGTGTAAAAAGGGGTCCTGGCTGCCGCAATGTGTAAAATGGGGTCCTGGCTGCCGCAATGTGTAAAATGGGGTCCTGGCTGCCACAATGTGTAAAAAGGGGGCCTGGCTGCCGCAATGTGTAAAGAGGGGGCCTGGCTGCCGCAATGTGTAAAAAGGGGTCCTGGCTGCCACAATGTTTAAAAAGGGGGACTGGCTGCCGTAATGTGTAAAAAGGGGGACGCTGTCTGCTGTAATGTATAAAAGGGGCTCTACCTGGTGTATTGGCGCTACTGTGCAGCGTAATTTGAATAATGTAGACTACTGTGCACCGTAGTATGAATTGCTATTATTTTGTGGCCACGCCCCTTCCCCGTGAAGCCACGCCCCTATAATATTTTTGCGCGCCTGTGGCGCGCACTGCCCCTATCTTGCATGGGGGGGCGCCACTGTCGTTTCTTGCACACAGCGCTAAAATGCCTAGTTACGGCACTGCTGGTGATATTTCCTGGGTTCCAGAGTTCTTGAGTTCTGAGCTAGTCCCTGCCAGTGCCTGAGCTCCTGTCTAGCAGTGTCTGTTTAGCTGCTTCTGGTGTCGGTTCCTGTGTCGATTCCTGTGTCAGTTCCTGTGTCTGATTCCGTGTCCTGCCGTGAAGCATTCCTGTCCAGAAGTCCTGTGGCTTTGCCTGTGCCTGGTCGAGTTTCTGGCTTCTTGGTGTCCACCGGTCTGTCATTTGGGATTCTGCCTGTCCTCCAGTTCTGAGAGTCTGTGTCGGCAACATTGGGTTTCCTGTCCGTTTGCCAGTATTTGTACTGGTTCTGTAAGTAGCGGCTTTGCCGCGTCCGTCGGCCTAGGCCGCTGTATTCCTTTGTTATATTTAGTTACTGGTGTTTTGCAGAGGGTTCTGCTTATGCTGTCACCGCCGGTACACAAAAGTATTGTGTCGGCGTGTGGACAGCATTTCCTTTGGTTGTTCTTTTCCTTTGGCGGCTAGTCAGTAGCCCCTGGCTTTGGTTGTTTCAGTTAGAGGTCCCCTTGTTATTACCCTGTCTCAGTTCACGCTATGTCTCCCTTTAAGACCTGCGGGGGCATCGGAGTTGGGCAGACCTAATCCACCATTCAAACGCGGCTGCCATGGGCCCAAGAAACCATAGTCATGCAGGCGTGAACTGACCACACCGGTAAAACAACGGAGGTAGGGTGCTAGGGGCTATTTCCACACCACACCTTGTTTCAGCGTCACGTTCTGGTGCTCAGGACTCACTACACAACATCTCCCTTGTTCTGAGCACCAGGAACCTAACACCTGCAGGATAATCATCCCTGTACAAGGCTTGGGGTTATACCTACTAACCAGTGGTTTGTCAAAGCTGCCAGTCATTGCCTGCTTTGACTGATAGTTTTAAAATGACAACAGGAATCAATGCTGAACAAGCTTGATTTAGCATTGATTTCTGTTGCTGTTTTAAAACTATTGGACACATTATTGACAAACCACCTTATAATAAATATACACATTGGAGATTTGTGGGACATTTTGCTGTGTGCCTGGTCCAATGAGATAATCAGATCCAGTAAATGGTCACATTACATACTGTAACTTACTTCTGCATGTCAAAACGTTTGTACATTGTTTGGTGCATCAGTTGCAGCACTAAAGACAGCACATGCCTTACTCCATTAATGGTTTGAGTGCATTCTTAAAATGTCTGCTTTCCCTGTGAGTAGCTGACCAGTGAACATTAAAATAAACCTGCCACAAATGTGATCGAAAATCATACCAGATTAGGCCACAACTCCCTATCCATTCAAACTATGGGCAGATGTGCCCAAGCCATGTCCATTTCACAAAGCCAAGTTCCTTCTTGTAAACCCTTCTATATTCGAGAGCATGCTATTGTTTCAACATTCTATACTAATATTAAAACAATGAAAATAGTGTGTACTTCTCCCCAAAGATAGATTGAAGACTCCATTAAACCTTTTAATAGCATATGCCGGTTTTGCAAGTTTAGTCAGCAACCTTTAAACACAAGATTTGCCATATTGGTCATCAATTTTTTGATAACAACTGAATAAGGGAAAAACTATATGGGATCCAGGAAAAAAGAGAAATCATACCATTGACAAATCTTTAGGCCTTGCATAGGCCAATGGTTGCCATTGGTGGTCATTCTGAGTTGTTCACTCGCAAGCTGCTTTTAGCAGCTTTGCACACGCTAAGCCACCGCCTACTGGGAGTGAATCTTAGCATAGTAAAATTGCGAACGAAAGATTAGCACAATTGCGAATAGACACTTCTTAGCAGTTTCTGAGTAGCTCCAGACTTACTCTGCCACTGCGATCAGTTCAGTCAGTTTCGTTCCTGGTTTGACGTCACAAATACTCCCAGCGTTCGCCCAGACACTCCCCCGTTTCTTCAGACACTCCCGCGTTTTTCCCAGAAACGGCAGCGTTTTTACAAACACACCCATAAAACGGCCAGTTTCCGCCAAGAAACACCCACTTCCTGTCAATCACATTATGATCACCAGAACGAAGAAAAAACCTCGTAATGCCGTGAGTAAAATACCTAACTGCATAGCAAATTTACTTGGCGCAGTCGCAGTGCGAACATTGCGCATGCGCAATTAGCAGAAAATCGCTGCGATGCGAAGAAAATTACCGAGCGAACAACTCGGAATGACCACCATTGTCTACTCCTTCATGTCACACTTATTGAAAGATTCATATGGCAGAATGGTGTCTCTGATGATGGACTAATCAGCCAATGATCTTCTGAGAAGGAAAGTATGGTATTCTTCAACAGATGATCTTCACCATCAGCAGAAAAACAACAAACATCAGCTAGGAGGAAAAATAGACCTTAGTCTGGGGCAAATTAGTTAATAGAACCTCTCCAGGCATGAGACCCACCGCTAGATAGATTACTTTTGGATAATAAAACAACTAGTTGCTGCAAACACCCTTAATCCTGATCTTATAGCAAAGTCTAGCCCATGCCTGAGGGGGGATCTGGTGAAAATGCAGGCTGTTGGGATCTCGATACCCATCAGAATACTGATGCTAGAATCCTGAAAAGGTCAGGAGATCAATGCCGGAATCCCAACAGCCGTCATCCCGACCATGAGTACAGCAGGAGGGTTAGGATTAGGGCTTGTGGTGGTGGGGGGTTTAGGTGACACCCGGGGAGGTTAAGGTTAGGCTGCTGGAGGGGAGAGGTTAGGATTAGGCTGTGGGGAGGAGTGGTTGGGCTGTGCGGAGGAGGGGGGGGGTTAGGGCTAGGCAACAAAGGGGGAGGCTAGGGTTAGGCTGTGATAAGGGAGGGTTAGGATTAGGGGGTAGGGGAGAAGGGAGAATAGCCCTACCTCACCCCTGTCCGGATTTCAATTGTTGGAATTCCGGCATTGGTATACTGTATGCCGGCATCCTGACCGATGGTCAGTGATACCCAACTCGCATGAGGGTTTAACCCTTTTCACGCTTATTGATTTTTACAGAAAGTACTGATCAATAACAGAAACCAAACAAAATACATAAGAAAAGTGCTTCCACCCCTTTGATTCAGTATATGGTGGATACACCAATCGCTGTAACCAATTATCACCCTCTACTCAGGACAGGTGTTCTTTATATTGTTTCTTAGAACCAGCATGTCTCAGTGTACTCTTTTCTTAATAGCTGCTAAATAACAGCATTTTTTCAGTCTCTCTTAACTATACAGTATGTACAATAGTTTTTCAAATAGAACCATCCATTGAAGAGGACTGTTTGCAGGTAACAAAGTCCCAGCTATGCAACAGGCACCCAAGTAAGAAAAATAAATATAACAGATACAGAAAAAATGAGATGTCCAGAACGGAACAGAAAAAAAATCAGCTTGATATAAAATATTTCAATACATTGTCACAGTATGAACATTGTTTCCATGGAGCGGTGTTTTAGTGAATGTGCTCATTCCATATAGTCTGTTAATTTATGACAATATTTTCATCTAATATCACCCTGCATGTAAAATTACCCTGCCACTGTAATCCCTGGTATATGTAATTAACAAAGGGTATGGTGAGAAATAAAAATGAATACAGTATGTTTATTGGGAATTTATAAGTGTGTATGCACATACAATAGCTGCTGTTGTGATTGAGATGTATGGTATCAAAAATATGTTAGAAAAATGTTGGGCATTCCTGGGTGGTGACTGGGAGTTGCCTAAACAGAAACATGTAGATGGTCCATCTTATGGGGTTTTTTATGGCAGTGTTGGGTGCGTGTTGCTGAACTACAGTAGTTGCTTGCTCACACAATCAATCACTGACTTTGGAGGCCACACTCAGATGAAAGATTTGCACTTGCCATCTTGCTGATGCAAGCTTTAGTGCTGCAAATGATGGTGGCTTCTAAAGATGCACCAGGTATTACAGCTTCTACAGATGCTAAAAATAAGCATCTTAATCTCTGTACACCAGAAAGGGACTTTGTAGAGGCATTTGCATAAGGTCGCAGGCAGGCAATTGCCAAAGATGTAGACTCAGGCTCGGTAATATCATAAGTCATTTAACAGAAAAAGAGTTTACAATATTTGTAACAAGCAAAAGATTGTTGCTGCACTGTACATTACTGAATGTAAGTTTATAATTCCTGACTCAACACCAGGTGGCAGCCTTGCCCAATTAATTAAACTTCATAATCAATGCATGTGTTCAATTGGGACACTGAAATGATAAAACATATTTTAATTTACTGGAGTGTAGACAGTCTTCAGTAAGCAAACAAATTATACTGGTTTCATGTAGTTTTACAGACTTTATCGGACTATTGAAATGAGCAGTAGTCCTGTACTCCATCCAGCAGAGAGGGGAAATAATATTGGTAACATTTGTTTTCCTTCTAGAAGCAGTTTGTTATTGTATTTTGTATGCTAGTATCCAAACCAACAGAAAGAAAGTACAGTAAGTTTAAAAATACAATTAAGGGAAAATACATTTTAAACATTTTATGTAGTGTAGCGTACTATCAAGAAGAGATAAAATTAACTGCGGCAAATTAAAACGATCCAGTAAACTTTTATTGTTATTAATATAGTTAATTTATAAAGAGCTACAATGATATGTGATGGTAGGTTTGACGGTTAAGATGTTGTTAATCACCTGCACTGGAAATTTCTTATGGCTAGGATTTCATCCTTTGATTTACAGGGAAACATATTATCATCTAATCTGGTTTATTCAGACTCAGTAGTAGTTTTGCAAAAAAACACAAAATCTGCTACTGATAGAATCACATGCTAGGGGCCAGTGGCGTGCTGTGAGGTCAGTGGCTGGTGAGGCATTACAGCCATAATGTCTGCCGAATCCTACCGATGACCCCTACCGTCACCGAGCCAATGCCTGCTACTGCCCCTTAGCCGATGCCCGCTGCCACCGCCAATGGCTTACAAACTCACCCACCATCAACTGACCCAGCCCTCCGCCACTAATTTGCATCTCAGTATGATGCCGCCAATGCCCACTGCCTGCCTGCTCATCATACTGATATATTGTACATTTTTATAGAAAATAAAAATAAAAATGAGTGTTTGGGACTGGGAAGGGAGTGGGAGGAGGACATGAATGCAATTTTGTTGTCCAGGGCTTCCATTAACTTAATAGCACCGTGGATGCAGCGCTGTTAAGTTAATGGAAGCCCTGGAAAACAAATTAGCCAGCAGTGGGTGAAAGGGAGAGGGTGACGTCAGAGAGAGGGTGACAGCAGTGGGTGACAGGGAGTGGGTGACGCCAGGGAGAGGGTGACAGGAAGAGCCTGACGCCAGGGAGAGGGTCACCAGGGAGAGGGTGACAGCAGTGGGTGATGCCAGGGAGAAGGTGATGGGGAGGGTGATGCCATGGAGAGGGTTACAGCAGTGGGTGATGCCAGGGAGAGGGTGGCAGCAGTGGGTAATGCCAGGGAGAGGTTGATGGGGAGGGTGATGCCATGGGGGTGACAGCAGGGAGAGGGTGATGGGGAGGGTGACACACCAGGGAGAGGGTGACAGCAGTGGGTGATGCCAGGGATAGGGTAATGTCAGGTAGGGGGTGACAGCAGTGGGTGACAGGGAGTGGGTGACACCAGGGAGAGGGTGACGGGAAGAGCATGACACCAGGAAGAGCGTGATGCCCGGGAGAGGGTCACCAGGAAGAGGGTGACAGCAGTGGGTGATACCAGGGAGAAGGTGATGGGGAGGGTGAAGCCATGGAGAGGGTGACAGCAGTGGGTGACGCCAGGGAGAGGTTGATGGGGAGGGTGATGCCAGGGAGGGGGTGACAGCAGGAAGAGGGTGATGGTAGTGGGTGATGCCAGGGATAGTGTGACGCCAGGGAGGGGGTAACAGCAGTGGGTGACGCCAGGGAGAGGGTGGCAGCAGTGGGTGATGCCCGGGTGAGGGTGACAGCAGTGGGTGACAGGGAGAGGGTGATGCCAGGTAAAGGGTAGCAGCGGGTGAGAGTGTAAAAAAGAGAGAAGTAAATGGTAATGGGAACAGACAGTGAACGACAATTATATTGGTATTTACTTACATGGACCTGGGCTTAGAACTGCGGGGATCGCCGGTGACAAGAGCAGCCTGAACAGGAATCCGGGGTCAGGAGAGAGAGAGTGAGATAAGAGGGGAGAAGCGGGAAAATCGTGGCATCTCTCCCCGTCTGGCCATACTGGACTCACTGGGGTATATTTACTAAGGTCCCGATTTCATTCGAGTTGGCTTTTTTTTTCTAAGTGTGATATCGGGAATTTACTAAACACAAATCTTGGCGGTGTTGGGGCTATTCGTGTTGATATACACTGCCGACCACACAAATACGAATCAATAGACCATCAGTCAAACACGGCTGGTATTTAATAGAACTTGGTAATTTACTAAGAATTTGTATTCTCAATCACTGCCGACAATAGGCAAACACTGCCAGGAAAGCATAGAATTCGTAAAAAATTGAGCTGTCAAATAGACTTGCTTTTTGCTGGCGTGTTGTGATAGTCATGCACGGATCAGTGAGATCCGTGCATGCTTATCTTTGGAAAAGGGTGTGAATGGGTTAAAAAATGTAAAACAAAATGTGTGAGGTCCCCCCTCCTAAGCATAACCAGCCTCGGGCTCTTTGAGCCGGTCCTAGTTGATTAAATAATGGGGGAAAAATTGGACAGGGGTTCCCCGTATTTAGACAACCATCACCGGGCTCTTAGTCCGGTCCTGCTTCCAAATATATGGGGGACAAAAGATATAGGGGTCCCCCCTATTTTTAAAACCAGCACCGGGCTCCACTAGCCAGGGATATAATGCCACAGGACACATTCGCGGCTGTGGCATTACCCCCCCAACTAGTCACCCCTGGCGGGGTTCCCTGGAGGAGTGGGGACCCCTTAAATCAAGGGGTCGTCCCCTCCAGGAACCCAAGGGCCAGGGGAGAAGCCCAAGGCTGTCCCCAGCACCCCTGGGCGGTGGGTGCAGGGGTGATAGGCATAAGTGTTAAAAAAAATATATATATTGTTTTTTGTTGTGGAACTACAAGGGCCAGCAAGCCTCCCCCGCTTGCTTATGCTTGGAGAACCACAAGTGCTAGCATGCGGGGAAATTACGGGCCTGCTGGTACCTGTAGTTCTACAAAAAAAATACCCAAATAAAAACACAACACACACACACCTTGAAAGTAAAAATGTATTAAAACACACTTACACACTCGCACATACTTACCTATATCCAACGCTGAGAATCACGTCCACTTGTCCATGTAGAATCCAATAGGGGTACCTGTAAAAATGAGAGAGAGATTACTTACCTACAGCCCACGCCGATCACGTCCACTTGTCCATGTAGAATCCAATAGGGGTACCTGTAAAAATGAGAGAGAGATTACTTACCTACATCCCACGCCGATTACGTCCACTTGTCCATGTAGAATCCAATAGGGTTACCTGTAAAAATAAAAATTACACTTACAAGTAATCTCTTCCCATAGGAGGGAGGAAGGAGGGAGAGAGAGAGAGAGAGAGAGAGAGAAGTCCGGAGGAGGAGAGGGGAGAGTCCTGGCCACTAGTGACTCACCAACGAGCAGGAGCAGCGCCAGCGCAGCGGCTGTGGAGTCTTGCTGCAGAAGACGGGCAGGACAGGCAGGAGACATGTGCACTGTCTGACACTGCCGCTAAGTCCCACCGCCACTTCTGTCTGCTGCCTATGGGTGATTGGACAGCTGATCCAGCACTGGATCCGCTGTCCAATCACACCTGCCTCGCTGTCATGGGCGTCGTGTCCCTGTCAGCAAGGCACTGCATAAAGTGCCGCTTTCACCATTTTGTTCCAATGCCCTTTTTCACAGCAAATTCTTGGACCCGCCCCCCCACTTAATCCTGTCCCAGTGGACAACAGGAGGCACTGCTATCAGTGCCTCCCAAAACATTTTACATTATTACAATTAATTCAAGAATATAAAGATGATACTTACAACCAGGGCCGTAACTACGTGTGTGCCAAGTGGGCTTGGCACACAGCGCAGTTGCCCTGAGGGCGCACGGCCAACGGCATGTAATGAGTCAAATTGACTCATTACATGCCGCCTCTGCTGTGTGCTGTGTGCGCCGTGCGCCGTGCTGTGGAGGGAGAAGAGGACCAGCGCCGGGCAGCGGAGAAGGAGGAGGAGGGAGGGGGAGCAGGGAGCCGCAGCAGCGCTATGTCATTGGTAGTAAGCGCCGCTGCTTCATCCCCCTCTCCTTCTGTATTGGCTGCCCGACGCTGCTGTGGATGCTGGGATGCGGTTCCTCCATCCCAGCATCCACAGCAGCGCCGGGCAGCCAATACGGAAGGAGAGGGGGATGCTGCAGCGGCGCTTACTACCAATGACATAGCGCTGCTGCGGCTCCCTGCTCCCCCTCCCTCCTCCTCCTTCTCACCTCACTGCCTGCACCAAGGGAGCTGCACAAGGAGCCAGACTGCCAGCAGGGAGATGGTAAGTATATCTCTCTTTCTCTCTCTCTCTCTCTCTCTCTCTCTCAGGGGGTCACCATCTTCCGCAATGTGTAAAAAGGGGGATGGCTGCCGCAATGTGTAAAAAGGGGGCCTGGCTGCCGCAATGTGTAAAAAGGAGGACTGGCTGCCGCAATGTGTAAAAAGGGGGACTGGCTGCCGCAATGTGTAAAAAGGGGGACTGTCTGCTGTAATGTGTAAAAAGGGGGACGCTGTCTGCTGTAATGTATAAAAGGGGCTCTACCTGGTGTAGTGGCGCTACTGTGCAGCGTAATTTGAATAATGTAGACTACTGTGCACCGTAGTATGAATTGCTATTATTTTGTGGCCACGCCCCTTCCCCGTGAAGCCACGCCCCTATAAATTTTGCCCCTATCTTACATGGGGGGGGGGGGGCACCACTGTCGTTTCTTGCACACAGCGCTAAAATGCCTAGTTACGGCACTGCTTACAACACAAAATATGTGTAGTAAGTATCTTCTTTATATTATTTAAATCATTAATGACAGGGGAGGCATTGCCTCCCCTGACTGCATGTCCCTGCTAGGGGCCGTCCAGCACAGGGCAAGGTCGTTAAGCATGTGTAGCGCTGCCCAGTGAAGCGATCGCAATTCAATTGTGATCGTAGAAAGCGGCAAATAGAGGTTGACCCCTGTATACACAACCAGGCTGCGTATACAGGCGCACCGCCGCCATGTTTCCCGTCGCAGTATACGCAGGCAACATCATCCAGTTGTCTGTAAAATGGACATGACACGCCTTTGTTCCCTGCACCACTCCCCCCAATGATGCGTCACCACCCCTAACCGCCCACCGCATGTCAATCACTATGCGACTGCATCTTTTCAGTTGCGATCTCATAGTGAAAGTCTGCAGATGCGCTATGCAAACACTGCGCATGCGCAGATGGCTGAAACTCGTCCGTTTGCTATTATTGCTGAATTGCTAATAACTCTGAACATCCCCCTATGTCAGCACTCTATAGTAACCCAACTGTCACAGTGTTAAGCAATGGGTTCCTGTCTCTCCCCTTTCCCATATCAAATGACACAAAACAGGAGTGCCCTCTCTCACCCTTAATGTACGTATTGGCTATTGAACTTTTTGCTGCGACTATACGAAAGTCAGCTTCTATCCCTGGTAAAGCTGTAGGGGTGTGCGCCTGGCCATTTTTCAGGTTTTGTGTTTTGGTTTTGGATCTGTATCTCCTTCGTGTTTGGGATTTGTATGTTTTGGTTTATGTTTTGGTTTTTGATCTGTATTTTTTTGGAAAAATCAACTTCAATTACAGAATTTGGGGGTGTTTTTGTTCATACAGTATTTTTAACCTCAATAACATTAATTTTCACTCATTTCCAGACTATTCTGAACACCTCACAGCTCACAATATTGTTTGCATCCAGTTTAGGCCAAATAGTTGCATCGAGGTAGCTGGACGGAGCAGCAACAGCCCTTTGATGTATATACTGGGAGGACAAAATATTTTAAAATAGAATGTATCTAAAAAAAAAATAACACATTAGCAAGGCTCAAGATTTATTTTTACAAAAAGATGATTAAGGCAAAGAAGAATAAAAAAAGACAATATTTTAGATTTAATTTATTTAATTGAATTTATTTTAATTTTAATTTATTTTAATTTAATTTCATTAATTTAATTTAATTAAGTATCAAAATCTTCATTTCCTAAAAGATTTATTTGATCTGCAGAAAATTCAGCATATAAGTGTGGGGAGTTTATTCATATTCATTTAATTTAAAGTTTGCTAATTTATAATTATTATTAATAATATTAATTTTAATTAATCACAAAGTGGTGATAAGAAGAATGATAAAAATAGGACAATAAGTTATAAAATAAGAATATGAGCTACAGACACAGCACCATGAAATGGACGGAGCATGCCTGGAAGTATTCTGGGAGGATACAGCACAAAATATTAAAAAAAGATGTCTTTTATTTTGGGTGGACTGACAGAACATCCCTAGATGGACTGAGAAGCTGCAGTCCCTGGATGTATACTGGGATTACACAGCACAAAATATTAATTTAAATCAAAATATATATATTATTTTTATATCACACACCGGCGGTTACAGTGTCACACAAATGAATCAGAAATATATATAATAATTACACACTGCGGTTGACTACACCGACCGCGTCGCACAATGCATTTATGAGTAGGAAATAATATACTGCGGTCTGACTGGCTGTGTCGCAGTACTTCTGAAAATAAAATAACAAGTGTACAGTACACTGGGGTACAGCACAAACAAAAAAATAGTTTTTTTTTAAATTATAATTTTAGGCTTTTGTTTTTAGCTTTTTTTATTTTTATTTTACACTTCGGCAGAGCCCCTGGATGGACAGACAGAGCACCCCTTAATAGACGGAGCAGCCCCTTGATGGACAGATGCAGCAGCCTCTGTATGCAGGCTTTGATTGGCCCACAGGGGTACAGGGGAAACCACCGGTGGGCCCCACTGCTCTAAGGATCCGGTTCCGGACTGTGCACTTGAATTATACATTATACATATGTTACCTTATACTGGACCTTGGTGTATTTTCTACAGTGCACTGCTGTTATTCATCTAGTACATTATCATGAATGCAGCAGCTGAATTTACTGAATATATTTATGAAGGGGCTCAGACATTGCACTCTCTAATGGTTAGTCAAACCAATGAGGTGGCAGGCCACACACCCTCTGCAGACTGACCACACCTCTAAACATGGGCCCCTACCACTGCATTCACCCGGTGGGCCGTACATGCCCCAGTCCGACACTGTCTGTATATATACTGGGGTACAGCACAAAATAGATTTAAATATATACAGTACATATTGTTTATGTTTTTTAACACTGGGACAGAGACCCTGGATGGACACACAGAGCAGAAGCCTCTGGATGTATACTGGGGTACAGCACAAAATATAATTATTATTTTTTTAACACTAGGGCAAAGCCCCTGGATGGACTGACAGAGAGCACCCCCTTGACAGAGAACCCCCTTGACAGACAGAGCAGCCCCTGGAGGACACAACAGCCCTTGTATGAAGACAGAACAGCCCGTTAAATGACACAGCAGCCCCTAAATGTGAGCCCACAGCAGCCCCTTAGAGAGATGTCACAGCAGTCCCTTAGATAGATGTCACAGCAGCATTGGCGTTTCTATAATGGGTGCAATGTGTGCGGTGCACACGGGCCCCTAGCTCCAGTGGGGGCCCACTCCGCACACATTGCACCCATTAAAATACTTACCTTACCGGAGTCCAGCGGCGGGCGCACCGTTCGCGGCGGAAATCGCTGCTAAAATGGCCGCCATGCAAGCTCGGTAGCCAAATTGGTCTCCGGATCATGGCGAGTGCCATGTTTCCGGAGACCTGCGCATGCGCAGTAGACTCCGGCACAACGCCAGAGTCTACAGCGCCGTTCAGAGGAGGAGGCCCACCCAGAGGTGCACACGGGCCCCCTCCTCTGTAGAAACGCCCCTGCACAGCAGCCCCTTAGATAGATGTCACAGCAGCCCTTAAATGTGAGCTCTGTATTGGACACGTCCGTGCTGTACAACATCCAAAGCCAGAGTGAAGATGGCGCCGATCACTGGGACTTATCTACAATCCAGAATCCGACAGCAGGATGACCCCATTTTTCCTCGTTTTGAGATCCAAGGAAGGCGGGAATTCTCAAGCTGGACTCAGTTCCCATCTCAGATCAGGAAGTTCGGGTGGTTCGGTTCCTCGGGAACCGTACCTGCTCATCTCTAGCATAAACTGTTCTTATTTTCTGACGATGTCTCAGTGTCTGTCACTAGTCCACAGTCCTCCCTACCAACCCTACATGAGGTCATTGATAAATATATAAAAGCCTTGTTCTACAAATGAAATACCACTAAAACGGAAGCACTGCCATTCTGCATGCCTATTGCTACTTTTGCTCGTCTTAAATCCCTTTTTAAATACAACTTCCTGCTGTACCTTGGAGTTAATATGCCTAATAAAGTGTCTGCTTTTGCAGAGATTAACTATAATCCCCTTATCACCCATGTTTCTAGGCTATGAAAAAAAATGGAAGAGTTTTGAGGTGCCCTGGCTTGGTAGATAGCGGCATTTAAAATGATGATAATTCCCAAACTAATGTATCTGTTCTGCACAATACCCTATTTAGTACTCTAGCGTTATGTTACTCAAATTCATACATTAATTTAGAATTATATTTTGAAAGGATTGCTTATCGCTGCATAACGTGCCCTAGATGCAAGGGGGGACTAGACATACCTGAATTTTTTAAATATCATTGCAATTGTTTGGTAGCGCAAATAAGTGATTGGGCCTTACCTTTTAAAACAAAACCTTGGGTAGATTTGGAGAGAGCTTTGTTACCGCAATTTCCTTTATCAGAGTTGAGCTGGACTCCTAAGCACCTGCGCCCATTAGTGTCTGATACTCTAAGAGCTATTTTTGATTCACTTAAAGCGTGAGATATTTAATTGGTTTCCTCTAAAAATCTGGTTCTCCCTACCTGAAACCTTACCTTGGTAGCTCTGTCTTATCTAATTTCTGATTTGAATGTTTCTGTTAGGTGTAAGTATGGTATCAATACGATAGCTGAGGTTATAGGTAACAATTCCATGCATCCATTTTCTCACCTTCAGGCGCAATACAAGCTTCCATCTGGGAATTTTTTTACTTATATGCATATCAGACATTGGACTTTTTACTATGCTTAAAGTGTCTGGTTCATTGTCCGTCCCCGCGCCTCTCATTTTAACTAAAATGACAACTGAAAATTTTGAAGGTGCTTTACGTTTTTGGGATACTCTTCCTAGAGAAGTCAAGGCTGTAGCTAGGTATAAATCGCAGCTGCATTGGGAAACAGATCTGCAAATCACATTCACTACTCAGCAATGGGAATCGATTTATTTAATAGCTCATCAAATTTCTCAATGCTACAACCATCTGGAGATGCAATATAAATTGCTCCATAGATTATATCTTACACCTAAGCTGCATAAAATATGGCCCTCAAGTGTCGTTGGTGTAATTGTTAAGAGCCAGGGGATAATTTTCATGTTTTTTTGGAGTTATCCTATCATACGAACACTTTAGAGAGAAGTTTTTGCCTTGGCTGATAACCAGAATGAGGCAAAACGTCATTATCCCGCTGTTGGATTCTCACAGGTTTTGGATTCTATATAAGGAGCCGCATGTCAGCACCATTTTCACTCCGGCATTGGAGAGTGTAGAGAGAGGACGTGTCTCCGTCCTCAGTGTCCTCAGTGTTAGTGTCTTATGCTGCATCTGTCCAGTCACAGTGGTTGTGTCCTCTGCTGCCATATGTCCAATGCTGTCCAGTGGTGCTGTGTTGTGCTGCATCAATCCAGTGGTGGTGTGTTGTGCTGCATCAGTCCAGTCACAGTGGTGGTGTCCTCTGCTGCCATATGTCCAGTGTAGCTGTATAACTTCAGTCCATTGCAGTGGTGCTGTGTTGTCCTACATCAGTCCAGTGGTGGTATCCCTGTGCTGCCGTATATGTCCAGTGGTACTGCCGTATATGTCCAGTGATCTTGCCATATATGTTCATTGATACTGCCATATATGTCCAGCGGTACTGCCGTATAATTCCAGCAATCCTGCCGTATAATTCCAGTGGTACTGGCGTACAAGTCCAGTCCAGTGATAATGCCGTATATGTCCAGTGATACTGCTGTATATGTCCATTGATACTGCCGTATATGTCCAGTGGTACTGCCATATATGTTCAGCGGTACTGCCGTATAAATCCAGTGATCCTGACGTATAATTCCAGTGATCCTGCCGTATAAGTCCAGTGATCCTGCCGTATAAGTCCAGTGATCTTGTCGTATAATTTCAGTCATCCTGCCGTATAATTACAGTGATCCAGCTGTATAATTACAGTGCTACTGGCGTATAAGTCCAGTCCAGTGATACTGCCGCATATGTCCAGTGATACTGCCGTATATGTCCATTTATACTGCCGTATATGTCCAGCGGTACTGCTGTATGTGTCCAGCGGTACTGCCGTATAAATCCAGTGATCCTGCCGTATAATTCCAGTGATCCTGCAGTATAAGTCCAGTGATCCTGCCATATAATTACAGTGGTACTGGCGTACAAGTCCAGTCCAGTGATACTGCCGTATATGAACAGTGATACTGCCGTATATGTCCATTTATACTGCCATATATGTCCAGCGGTACTGCCGAATATGTCCAGCGGTACTGCCGTATAAATCCAGTGATCCTGCCGTATAAGTCCAGTGATCCTGACGTATAATTACAGTGGTACTGGCGTATAAGTCCAGTCCAGTGATACTGCCGTGTATGTCCAGTGATCCTGCCGTATATGTCCAGTGGTACTGGCGTATATGTCCAGTGATCCTGCCGTATATGTCCAGTGATCCTGCCGTATAATTACAGTGATCCTGCCGTATAAGTCCATATAAGTCCATATATTTCCGTATATGTCCAGTCCAGTGGTGCTGCCATATAAGTTCAGTGGTGCTTTCCTGTGCTGTATATTATTTACTCCAAATAAAGGGGTTATTAATATTTAATCCAAATAAATTTCACAGGGTTTGCCCTGCGTGGTGTAGTGGTACGCTCTCCTTTACCGCATATTGTTATATAACTCCAGAAAAATAATGGAGAACAAAAATTTGGAGGATAAAATAGGGAAAGATCAAGAACCACTTCCTCCTAGTGCTGAAGCTGCTGCCACTAGACATGACATAGACAATGAAATCCCATCAACGTCGTCTCCCAAGGACGATGCCCAATGTGATAGTAGAGGGTATGTAAAATCCAAAAAGCCAAAGTTCAGTAAAAATACCCAAAAAAAGAAATTTAAATGGTCTGAAGAGAAACATAAACTTGCCTAAATGCAATTTACGACACGGAGTGGCAAGGAAAGGCCCTGGCCTTTGTTCATGACTAGTGGTTCAGCTTCACATGATGATGGAAGCCCTCATCCTCCCGCTAGAAAAATGAAAATAGTTAAGCTGGAAAAAGCACAGAAAAGAACTGTGCGTTCTAAGATGTTATCACAAATCCCCAAGGAGAGTCCAAGTGTGTCGGTGGTTGCGATGCCTGGCCTTCCCAACACTGGATGGGAAGAGGTGGCTCCTTCCACCATTTGCACGCCCCCTGCAAGTGCTGGAAGGAGCACCCACAGTCCAGTTTCTAATATTCAAATTGAAGATGTCACTGTTGAAGTACACCAGGATGATGATATGGGTGTTGCTGGCGCTGAGGAGAAAGTTGACGATGTGGATTCTGATGGTGATGTGGTTTGTTTAAATGAGGCACCGGGGGAGACATCTGTTTTCTGTGGGATGAAGAAGCCCATTGTGATGCCTGGGCAAAATACCAAAAAAGCCACCTCTTCGGTGTGGAATTATTTCTCCACAAATCCGGACAACAGGTATCAAGCCGTGTGTTGCCTCTGTCAATCTGTAATAAGTAGGGGTAAGGATGTTAACCACCTAGAAACAGCCTCCCTTATACGTCACCTGCAGTTCATTCATCAGAAGTCAGTGTCAAGTTGTGAAACTTTGGGTAAGAGCGTAAGCAGTCCACTGACACCTAAATCCCTTTTTCCTCTTGTACCCAAGCTCCTGCAAGCCACACCACCAACTACCTCAACGTCAACTTCCTCCTCAGTCAGAAACGTCAGTAGTCCTGCAGGCCATGTCACTGGCAAGACCGAGGAGTCCTCTCCTAACCGGGATTCCTCCTGAGGATCCTTGAGTGGAACGCTTGCTGTTGCTGCTGGGAGTCGATCGTCATCCCAGAGGGGAAGTCGGAAGACCACTTGTACTACTTCCAGTAAGCAATTGATTGTCCAATAGTGCTTTGTGAGGAAGATGAAATATGACAGCAGTCATCCTGTTGCACTGAGGCCTTGACAGCTATGTTGGTGTTAGACGTGTGTCTGGTATCCGCCATTAGTTCAGTGGGACGTAAAGACTTGTTTGAGGTACTGTGTCCCCGGTATCAAATCCCATCTAGGTTCCACTTCACTAGGCAGGCAATACCGAGAATGTACAGAGATGTCAGAAAAAGCGTCCTCAGTGTCCTACAAAATGCGGTTGTACCCACTGTCCACTTAACCACGGACATGATGACAAGTGGAACAGGGCAGACTTAGGACTATATGACTGTGACAGCCCACTGGGTAGATGTATGGCCTCCCGCAGCAACAACAGCAGCGGCACCAGTAGCAGCATCTCGACAACGCCAACTCATTCCTAGGCAGGCTATGCTATGTATCACCGCTTTCCGTAAGAGGCACACAGCTGACAACCTCTTATGGAAACTGAGGGACATCATCGCACAATGGCTTACCGCAATTAGACTCTCCTGGGGATTTGTGATATCGGACAACGCCACCAATATTGTGCGTGCATTACATCTGGGCAAATTCCAGCACGTCCCTTCTTTTGCACATACAATTAATTTGGTGGTGCAGAATTTTTTTAAAAATGACAGGGGTGTGCAGGAAATGCTGTCAGTGGCACGGAAAATTGTGTGCCACTTTCGATATTCAGCAACCATGTGCTGAAAACTGGAGCACCAGCAAATGATCCTGAACCTGCCCTGCCATCACCTGAAGCAAGAGGTGGTAACGAGGTGGAATTGAACACTCTATATGCTTCAGAGGATGAAGGAACAGCAAAAGGCCATTCAAGCCTATACATCCACCTACGATATAGGCAAAGGAGGGGGAATGCATCTGACTCAAGCGCAGTGGAGAATAATTTATGTCTTGCGCAAGGTTCTCCAACCCTTCAAACTTGCCACACGTGAAGTCAGTTCAGACACTGCCAGCTTGAGTCAGGTCATTCCCCTCATCAGGCTTTTGCAGAAGCAGCTGGAGAAATTGAAGGAGTAGCTAAGATGGAGCAATTCCGCAAAGTATGTGGGACTTGTGGATGGAGCCCTTCATTCGCTTTGCCAGGATTCAAGGGTGGTCAATCTGTTTAAATCAGAGCACTACATTTTGGTCACCGTGCTCGATCCTAAGTTTAAAGCCTATGTTGTATCTCTCTTTCAGGCAGACACAAGTCTGCAGAGGTCCAAAGACCTGCTGGTTAGAAAATTGTCAACTTAAACGGATCGTGACCCGTCAACAGCTCCTCCTTCATTTTCTCCCACAACTGGGGCTGTGAGGAGAAGGATAAGATTTCCGAGCCCACCCGCTGGCGGTGATGCAGGGCAGTCAGGAGCGAGTGCTGACTTCTGGCCTGGACTGAAGGACCTGCCAACGATTACTGACATGTCTACTGTCACTGCATATGATTCTGTCACCATTGAAAGAATGGTGGAGGATTATATGAGTGACAGCAACCAAGTAGGCATGTCAGACAGTCCGTACATATACTGGCAGGAAAAAGAGGCAATTTGGATGCCTTTGCACAAACTGGCTTTATTTTACCTAAGTTGCCCCCCCCCCCCCCCCCCCAGTGTGTACTCCAAAAGAGTGTTTAGTGCAGCCCGTAACCTTGTAAGCAATCGGCGTAGGAGGTTACTTCCACAAATTGTGGAGAAGATGATGTTCATCAAAATGAATTATAAATTCCTCTGGGAAGACCTTGACCAGCAATTGCCTCTAGAAACTACACAGGAACCTGTGATGGTGGATTCCAGTGGGGACGAATTAATACTCTATGAGGAGGAGGATGTACACACTGAAAGAGGTGAGGAATTGGAGGATGAGGATGAGGTTGATATCTTGCTTCTGTAGAGACAGTTTGTGCAAGGAGAGATTGATTGCTTCTTTTTTGGTGGGGGCCCAAACAAACTAGTCATTTCAGCCACAGTCGTGTGGCAGACCCTGTCGCTGAAATTATTGGTTTGTTAAAGTGTGCATGTCCTGTTTATACAACATAAGGGTGGGTGGGAGGGCCCAAGGACAATTCCATCTTGCACCTCTTTTTCTTCTTTGCATCATGTGCTGTTTGGGGACTAGTTTTTTTAAGAGCCATCCTGTCTGCAACTGCAGTGCCACTCCTAGATTGGCCAGGTGTTTGTGCCGCACACTTGTGTCGCTTAGCTTAGTCATACAGCTACCTCATTGCACCTCTTTTTCTTCTTTGCATGATGTGCTGTTTGGGGCCTAATTTTTGAATAGTGCCATCCTGTCTGACACTGCAGTGGCACTCCTAGATGGGCCAGGTGTTTGTGCTGCACACTTGTGTTGCTTAGCTTAGCCATCCAGCTACCTCATTGCACCTCTTTTTCTTCTTTGCATCATGTGCTGTTTGAGGCCTATTTTTTTAAATCTGCCATCCTGTCTGCAACTGCAGTGCCACTCCTAGATGGGCCAGGTGTTTGTGCCGTACACTTGTTTCGCTTAGATTAGTCATACAGCCACCTCGCTGCAACCTTTTGGCCTAAAAACAATATTGTGAGGTGTGAGGTGTTCAGAATAGACTGGAAATGAATGTTATTGAGGTTAATAATACCGAAGTATCAAAATTACCCCCAAATTCTGTGATTTTAGCCATTTTTATGTTTTTTTCAAAAATCATCCAGATCCAAAACCAAAACCAAAACTTGAAAGTGTGGTTTTGGCAAAGCCAACCCAAAACCAAAACACGAGCGGGGAATTAGAACCAAAACCAAAACACAATCACGAAAAGTGCCTGCACCCAGGGCCGGAGCTTCCACTAGGCAGCTTTAGGCAGCTGCCTAGGGGCGCCGTAACCTGAGGGGGCGGCCTGCTACAGCTGCCTGGAAAAAGTAGAGTGGTCCTACCTCTCACAGAGGCCGCAATCCCCCCGGTACTCATATCTTACAGTAGCCGCAACTGCCAAACTCCCTTATTGCAGCCTCCAGCTCCGTCTTCACACGGCACAGGCAGTAGCTTTCACAGCTCCTGATGTCCTGGCTGGGGGTGACATGTGGTGCTGCTATTCATTCCAGGCTCTTTCACAGACCACTCTGCATCGCAGATTGCAGGTAAGGTGGCTGCACAGCGCACTTTCTGCATGTGATGAGGAAAGAGGGGGAGAGCAGCAGTCTGGGAAGGGGGGGGGGGGAAACATGCACAGAGATGGTGGGGGGAGATAGTACAGCAGACATTTAACAGAGTGTGGGGGGGTGAGAGCAGCAGGCACCCATACAGACTGGGGAGATGGGGAGAAGAGAGCAGCCATGCAACAGTCTGGGGGTAGGGGAGAGCAGCAGCATGCCTTTCACCTGAAGGGCGGGTAGGGGGAAGGGGCAGTAGGCAGAAATTTTGCCTAGGGTGCTGAGAAACCATGCACCAGCCCTGCCTGCACCATCTCTAATTTCAGGTATATTATTTTGTTAGGTTTTCATGAGTATTTATTGGAATTGTATGTATTTATGATTTGTTATTCACATAGTTGATTATGGATCTGATTACCTTGGGCCTAATTCGGATCTGATCGGTACTGTGCATTTTCGCACAGCAGCCGATCAGGTCTGAACTGCGCATGCCAGACAGGCGACGGCCATCTCAGCCCTGCGATCATCTTTGCCTGATTGATAGGAAGAGGCGGTCACTGGGCGGGAGGGGCCGGGGGCGTTTGGCCGCCGTTTTAGGGGCACGGTCTGGGAAATGCAGACAATGGGGTACATTTACTAACATTCGTATTTTCCGAAAAATGGTTAAAGTTCATTCACGAATGACATCGACAGTGTAAACCTGCAACTTTTTGAATTGATTACGATGGATTTACTAAGCTGTCGTATTCGTATTTTTGGTGTTGTCCGATGTCGATGTCATTCGTGGTTTTCTGGTGTATAATGCGGCCGATTTTGTTATTTTGCGGCCGAGTTTAATGTGTTTTTTTACGAATGCGTCACATGTCTGTTACGGCAGTGTTTTTCCATTACTGCCGCGTTTTTTTCCTAAGTTTCGTTTTTGTCACTTGTCCGTGATTGGTTGTATTCGTGGTGGAGGAGTGTCTGTGTACTTGACTATAAATACGCCCCAAACCGACCGCACCTCGTGGGTTTAGCTAGTGGAGAGGAGAGAGGAAGGTGTTGTTGGTGTTGGAGATTTCTGTGGAGTTTTTTGTGGTTTGGAGGCGGAGTTTTGTGATTGGTGAGTGCTGTACTGTGTGTGTAAGTTGTTTTGTCATACTTGTTGTTCTGTTATTTAAAAGTCTGTTAACTTTTTTGTATTTTGTCTTTTCTTTTCGTCTATAGTCCTTGTTTGTGAGTGAGTGAGTGTTTGTTTGCGTGTGTGTGGTGTGTAGTGGTAGTGGAGGAGTGTGTTATTTGTTTTTTTTTCTCTGTGTTTTTTGTGTTGTCTTAAGATTATGTCACAGTCAGAGGTGAGTGTGGTGGAGGAGGTGAGTGAGAGGGAGGAGGTGAGTGAGGTGGAGGAGGTGAGTGAGAGGGAGGAGGTGAGTGAGAGGGAGGAGGTTAGTGATGAGGAGGGTGAGGTTGCGGCTGCGTTTTCTAGTGATACTGATAGTGATGGTGTTGTGGCTCCGCAGCCACGCACCAGTACAAGGACGGGCCGCAATGTAAAGTTTAGTTACGCAGAAAACATGGCTCTGGTGCGGGAGCTGATGAAGCATCAGCGCCAGTTGTTTGGTTCAGATGCATCAAAAGTGTCGACCCGCAGGAAGAGTGTCCTGTGGGGGAAGGTTATTGCTGCTGTGAACAGTGAGGGTGTGGTGAGGCGGACCGAGGACACCTGTAGGAAACGTTTCTATGACATCAAACGCCGTGTGAAGGCCAAGATGGCTAAGGAGGCAAAATCTGCTCGGCAAACCGGGGGAGGACACCCCTTCCGAGCGCCTTATAAAGATTGGGAGGAGCCAATACGTCCGCTGATTCCGCCAGAGGTGGTTTCTGCACTTCATGTCCAAGATTCGGACCGGCCAAGTGCGGATGGTGAGTTTATTTTATATTTATAATTTTTCACATCTGTGCTTTGTACTTTTGTTGTAAAATGTTTCCTGTGTGTTGGTCCACAAATGGGTTGGTGATGTAGTGCAGGCCAATCCACCCTGTGTTTTTCCATCTGTTGTCCAACTACAAGTCCCATCATGCCTGTTATAATGTTTAAACTTAGGGAATGTCAAATGTGTTGGTGGACATGCTGGGAAGTGTAGTTGCACTACATATTGTCAGACACAGGTTGTGGTTGCTTGGTGTATTGTGTGTGTTAGTTATGTTTTTGTACTAATTAGACTCAAATATTTGTTGTGCTTTTTTTGGAAACACAAACAATTTGCCTTGTTTTGTGCGGTTTTTGTAGGTTGTAAAATTTAAGATTATAGATGTAACAAAACCAACTATTTGTGTTTGTAATTTTTTAACAAAATTTAAAAACAGTTTTTAAAATCCTGCAATATTGTGTCTTGGTAAAGCTACGACATATGTGTTTTAAGTAGTCTAATTATGTTCATATCTCGCCATTCTTCTTCTTTGTACAGTACGCCAGAGAAGCAGCACATCCAGGCCACAGCCAACCCTGCCTAGAGCTGATGATGGTGGGAATGATGGTAAGTTATTTCTGTACCCACATCTTAGCCATTAACATAAAACACATGAAATGTAATGACAATACTATCACACAGGTTCTTCGTCTGCTCCACGCACACAAAGGCCACAATCACAGGCCAGCCTTACTGTGGCTACAAGGCCACCCAAGAGGCCCCGTGTCCACGCTCCTACTGCTGCTGCTGCTCCTGCACCTGCATCACCCCCCCAAAGGCGCATCTCTGCAGTGGCTGCGGTGCCACCACTGGCACTTTTGGCAAGCCCCCTAAGTGTAGATCCACATTCCCCACAGTTGTCTGGTGAGTAATGTTTGTAATGTTTTTATTTTGTTTGAGTAAAAACAAGGTGAAGGCATAAGGAACTGACAAAACACTGTTAGGTCGAAGATGATAAAGGCAGCAGTACAAAAATTATAAGTAATTTTAGACTCCACATTTTGGACATGCTTGCCTTGTGTCATTATCACCTTGAACCTATCACTGCTTTAGAAATGACTTATACCTTCTCCAGGTATTGACATCTGCCCCAGTGTTAGTTTTGTTAAAAATTGAATAAAAATTGTAAGCAACTTTGCTTTAATAATCGACTGCAAGCAGATGCTGTTAGCGTATTGTTATGATGATATGTGTGAAATTACAGTGTCCTGAAACACAAATTTTTTTTTAAAAATATGCTCAACAACACTCAAAACTTCAAAAAAAATGTGAAACTAAATTTGAACAAAATAATTCAAAACAAACCAAATCAATACATACGGCAAAATCCAACATTAAATAACCTGTTTAAGTTGTCATTTTTTGACCACAATCTTAGTGTACTTCTTTACTAAATCCACTGACTGACATGCCCAATGTCTGATTCTAATGTGGCAAACATGGTTATATTTTTTTGTGTTGTGCCAAAGGAACCTTCAGAATGTTGTTTAAACTAACTTTGAGACATAAAAAAAGAGTACATGGAGTGTATACAATAATTTAGAATGTGAAACATACAATTGTCTCCATAAATTCACAAATTAGTAGTATCTGTTTATAGCCACATCAATTCATTAAGAGGTAACCAACATAGTAACGTTTAAGAAGTTAACCATTTAGCTTTTAAATGTATATTATGAAGTAATGCATGTTGCATGACAAATATTGTAAGACCAATGCTACATATGTCTAAAATATTTCCTGTGTCCCACCCCATACAGATCCGGCCATCATGAGTGACGAGGGCCAGCAGTCCCATGGCCAGGAGACGTATACTCTACACCTGCAGCCCATCGACCAAACACAGGCAAACATGACTGAGGACAATCCAGTTCAACCGCAAGCTTCTCAGACTCAACAAATGACCTCAACACCAGGGACAAGCCAAATTCCGCCTGAGTTTTGGTCAAGTTGGGCCGCACAACAGGCACACCACTCTGCGTGTCTCAACACCCAAACACAACACCTGTCTAGTTTGCCCCATCATTTGCCTAAAGTTAGCCGCAACTCTGCCAGACTCATCGTGCAGGTAGGGCGGATAGCAAACACAATGGAGCAGATGAGGGCAGACAATTCTCAAATGCAGGCAACCCATCAGCGCATCATGGATGAGCAACTGCGCCAACACCAAACCCTCATACAGATTATCCAGCATAATCAAGTCATAAATGACAATTTGTCGCGAACCATTGCCAACAATACAGCTGCTTATACCCAGCTAACGGCCAGTTTAAATATTTTGAGCCAAAATTTTAGTGCAATGGCACAACAACATGTGGCCACAAGCTCAAGCACAACAACCCCGACCCAAACACCAGTACAATCACCAGTTCGACGATCAAGTCGAAGCCGCACCCACGAACAACCACAAGCCTCTGCACCCAGCACCCAAAAAAAGAAAAGATAATCTGTACTGCACATCATATGCTGGCCAGTTGCAAGTAAAATATATGTGTTCAGAATATATTGTTCAGTATTTTTCAATAAATTATCTAATCAAAATATGTGTATTGGTTAATTTGCAACACACAAACACAAAAATCAGTAATGTATAGTCCAAGATGAATATTGTGACAGGGCGAGAGTGTGCTGTGTCAGGGTGTAGGGTCCGTTTGCCAAAATCATACCGTGGAAAAACACTTAGAACATTTAGTGTGACCATCTGTATAACATGGTCAACATCAAGTTTTTTGCAGTTACATTGGACAATATAAACTAAAAAGCATGGCCAGCCTACTCGGAACATATACAACCTGCAGACCCAGTTGTTTTTCCTACCTTGGTTTTATTGTAGCATCAGGAAGCAGTGACAAGTATCCTACAGCAAACAATACAGCAGACCCACACACAGTAGCAGCCATTTCAGATTTAGAGTGTGTAGAAATGTGTTGGCTCCCCTTTTAAAAGTACCAAACGTCAGGTGTGAGTAATGAACAATTGCCAACACATGTTAAGGGATCATGGAGTGCCACGTTGTAGCACTCTCCTGATCAGCTGTGTGCTCCTGTCCTCACTGACAGGCAGCACACGGCACTGTTACAATGTAGCGCATATGCGCTACATTTTAACCAATGCGGTGAACTTTCTGCTCTGCGGTGACGTCACTTTAGGTCCACCGCAGGGAAGAAAGTTACCATCATTGGTTACAAGGTAGCGCATAGGCGCAACATTGTAACAGTGCCGTGTGCTGCCTGTCAGTGAGGACAGGAGCACACAGCTGATCAGGAGAGTGCTACAACGTGGCACTACCTGATTGGCTGAAGAAACCCACTTAGGCATAACTCAAAGTGGGTTTCTGGCATTCGGGTAAAGGTGACCCATGGGCAAACATGGTTCCCCTTTCAGTTCGTGGTCGGGACACTTTTTTTGGTTTGATTTTTCTCCTTGCAGTATTTGTTTGAAATAAACATGTGCAGTGTTTTTTTTCTTCAAAAAAAATAAACAATAAAAAATAATATTGCCGTTAATGCTGGAACATGTGTGTTTGTTTTTAAAAAACAAACAGCTTTTTTTAAAATTTAAACAAAAAAAGCTTCCCAAAATTAAAAACGTTACACTATTTTTAAACTGGAAAGGACTGAATCTCTGCAATATGTGAGTCACAAATTGTTCAGCTTATAAATTTATTGTGTGCCACATGAAGTACATTTTGATATTCAACTCTAAATCACAAATATAGAAGCTCTTAAGCTTAATTTTGTTGTGGCAACCAAACAAAATATATGCTTACAGTACATTAATGGTTTTCACTGGGTACTTTAAAAAAAAACAGGGTAATAATGTTGGTGTGACTTTTTACACAGTCACACAGACCAGCCGGCCAGACAGGCCTCACACCAGTCATGATGATGCCGGTATTGCAGGTAAGTCTTCACTGTAGTCACATATTCTGTAAACACATAGAAGTACAAAATATTATTTACAAATTTGGCACCTAGGTTCTGCTTCTGGAAGCCGACCTCGTGTAAGGCGGCCATCACAGGTCTCGGCCCACTTACCCAGGAGGCCAACTAAGAGCCGGCGTCTTGGCTCTGATTCAGCACCTCCATCATCCCCACCCAGGCGAAGGCTATCGGCAGTGTCACCCCAGCCACCACTGGCACTACTGGCGAGTTCGCTGAGTGATGAGCCCAGATCACCTCAGTTATCTGGTGATTAAATTTTGAAACAAAACACATAAGCAAGAATATACACAGTCGACTTTGGATGATGTTAGTTTGTTTGGAGTTTACATGTTTTACCCAACAATCAATGTTATGTTACGTCTTCAATTGCTCAAGGTGCTTTACTTAAAAAAAATAAGGTCTTAGTGGATGGTCTAGACAACCTAGTTGTCTGAAAATATATGAATTGAGGATACATTAAGCACACACACGAGAAAAAAATAAATGTAAACTTTTTGAACCCCAAAAAAAAATAATTAGAATACAAAACACATTCCTGTGTCCGTCTCCAAAATGTATGAAGCTGGTGTGTATGTATGGAGTTATGTTTTTCAAGGGTAATGACTGTAAATGTTTTTTGAGCATCAACTAAGCACAATGGACACACCACTATAAACAACAAACAGTAAGTAACAAAACACACACTAGAAAGTAGAGCAAAGTGTTTAGTGAAGGATAATTACAGCCTAATAAAACTTACCAGAAAAATAACGCAGGATCACTTGTTGCCGTACCTGCCTCCCTACATTTGTACTCACACTGTCACCAGATGGTTCTAACTCCTCTGCTTGCTGACTGATTTCTCCCTCACCATGTGCAAGATCTTGACTTAAACACAGATTATGGAGAAAACAGCAGCAGAACACAATCCTAGTCACCTTTGAGGGACTATACAACAAAAGGCCAGCAGATTTATCAAGACACCGAAAACGTGACTTCAGCAACCCAAAACATCTTTCTATCACATTCCGCGTAGCCTTATGTGCATGATTATAACTGTGTTCAGCAGGAGAATCAGGTTGGGACAATGGAGTAAGGAGCCAAGAGTAGCAGCCGTAACCCCCATCACCTGAAAAACAGATATAGTCAACATTAGGACATATGTTAGATTATTCAAACACCTCCTCCAAAATCTAGCCTGTGGTTAAAAGACATACACACATAACATTTTCAACATACCCAACAGCCAGCCATCAGGCATTTGTCCCTCCTCAAATTTATCGAAGAGCGATGACTGACTGAGGATGAAGGAGTCATGGCAGGCACCAGGGTAACCTGCAACAACACTCATAATTTTTAATTTTGCATCACAGACCACCTGGACATTAGTTGATTGATCAAGATGCCTATTAGTATAGATATACTGGCGGCCCTTAGGTGATCTCAGCTGAACGTGTGTGCAATCTATGGCCCCAAGCACATTGGGCATGCCTGCAAGCTCATAGAAAGCTACCCTGACAGCACTCCACTCCGACTCCTCAGTAGGGAAGCAGATTGAGGCTTTAATGTGTGGCTCCAACACATCCAAAACCTGAGTGGACATTAAAGAAGCTAAGGTGAGTGTCATGTTAGGTATTCTCTACAATACTGTGGTGTTTCAACTTACACAAGCAACACTTAGCCATAACCGCATAGGTATTTTTAGACTCACCTGCATCAAATATCTTGAAAAGGTGGGCTGTGAGATCCCAATGACGTCGCCTGCCACAGCCTGGAAGCTCCCAGTAGCCATAAAGTGTAACACAGCCAGGAGTTTGTGTAGGCCTGAGACAGAGCGAGAGCGTGCTGTCTCAGGGTCTATGCCCAGTTTGACAAGGTCATACAGGTGGAAAATGTTGTTTCTATTTAGGCGGAACATCTGTATGACCCTATCATCGGACAATGCATTTAAGTTTAAACGCCCTCTAAATAAACGAGGCTGGCGCAGCCTCCGCGGTACCTGGACAACCTGTTGGCCATGTTCACTTACCTGGTCCTGATTCCTGGAAGCCTCATGGAGCAGTCTAACGTATCCCACAGCCAACAAAAAAACATTGCCACACACCACAGCAGCCATTTCAGAGTGAGAGTAGTTCAGAATGTGCCTGAAACACTTTTATAGGCCCAAAAAATCAGGTGGGAGTAATGGATAATTAAGTTCACATGTAAACGCGATTTTCAAAGGCTGGCGCGTTTTTTTTTTAGCAAAAAAATGCGACTCGTAATTTTATGCGGCCGCAATAGCATTTTCACGGCAGCAAATACAATTACGAATGGTTAGTAAATGACCGAGATTCGTCTCTAAACAGGCGTAATTTGACCGATGGTGTATTCATTCGTAATTTTTTACATGAACTTCACAAAAAATACGAATGACCTCATCACTGCCGTGATTAGTGTTTAGTAAATGACCGAGATTGACCGAGATGACACTTTGAAGAAAAAACGGCATCTCGGTCAAAATCGGGAGCTTAGTAAATATACCCCAATGCGGGGTGCAGGCCGCGGTGGCCCTCACAGCGACGAGCAGCTCCCTGCAGGAGCTACGCTGGTAGGGAGCTACTCTTAAAGTACAAAAGCATTGCCACTGTGCGATGCTTTTGTACTTATGCTGGGGGGGGGGGGGGGGGGGCTGACATGCAGCGCGGACTATCCCTATGCTGGGCATTCCCCCGCATGTCTGTGTGACTGATCGTAGATGTGCTAAATTTAGCACATCTACGATCAGGTCTGAATTAGGTCCCTTGTCCCCTACCCCCCCCATCCCCTTTTCTGTATCCCACCCCTTCCCTGCTATTTTGAACAATACTGTAATAAAATACATTGATAACAAAGATATTGAAAACCACAATGGGGAAGCTGAGATCAATGGCGAACCTAGAGTCTTGGAGGCCTGATGGCAAACTGTCAAGTTGGGGCCTCTATTTGATTTCTATAAACCCTTAGGTCTACATGTGCAGCTGCAGCTGTGTAGGTACTAATGGAACCAAACAGGTAACCAGCAAATGAGGAGGAAGCTGTACAGAATTCTGGTTAGAGGCACTCCCTGGTGACAGACATACCAATAGGAAGCCGAGTTTGTACCCTCAGGACACCAGCCTCCACAGGCTGACCCCAATAACAGAGGAACCTCCTCAGGTAAGCAGCAGACAGCGGGGGTTGGGCGGGCTCAACAAGCAGCATCAGTGTGGTCATGACAGACAATGATTCAGGAGTCTGGAAATCCAGGTCGCAACTTCGGGCCTATCCAGGTGCTTGAGCTTGGACACCAGGGCTCAGTGGGCCCCCTTCACCTTGTAGGACCTTATACATTTGCTAGTCTATCCACCCTGTAGTTACGCCACTGACTGAGCGATTGAACCAGCATGCCGACATGATAATATTGCAGTTTAAATGATTTTACCAGTGTCGCTTTACAACCTTAACATGTTGCTTTACCATCATGTTTGTAAAGCTGTCATTGATAGAAAGCTTCCAGTTGCATTAATAACATGTTGGCATGCTGTGTTTGACCTCGCAATGTCCCCATTGTGATTGTCGTAATTTGAACTTGCAAATTCAAATACCCACACTGGGATGTAGTTCTGAATAGTAGGGCATAAAGCATTGAACATTACATTTAATTGAAGGCAGTGGCAGCCCCTACCTCTTTTGTTCACTGGGGCTACTACTCAGGGACGTTTCAACAGAGGAGAGGGTAGGCCCCCTCCACTGCATAGCGCAGAAGTCTCCGGCTTTTGCCAGAGTCTACTATGCATGCACAGGTCTCCGGAAACATGGCACCCACCATGTTCCGGAGAACAATTTAACTACTGCACGTGCACGGCGACCAATCTGGTGGAAATTGTTGACGCAATTGCAGCACCCGTCGATGGACTCCGGAAGGTAAGTATTCTAATATTGGTGCAGTGTGTGCGGTGCAGGCCCCCCTGGGACCCAGGGGCCCATGTGCACCGCACACATCGCACCCATTATAGAAACACCAATGCTGCTTCTGCCTGCAGCTGCCTACACAGCAGCAATGTTATAGGATGTGAAAAATAGGACTGGCTTCTAGAGATTGCATTGGCTGTAGCCCCTAGTAGCACATTGTTGCTTGTGGCAAAACTTGCACATGGGAGGAGTAACATAGAAACATAGAAACATAGAGTTTAACGGCAGATGAGAACCACTTGGCCCATCTAGTCTTCCCATTTTTTTTTTACCATATTTTTATCTCTAACCTTATTTGATACTTATTTCTTTGGAAGGATATTCTTATGTCTATCCCATGCATGTTTAAACTGCTCTACTGTTTTAGCCTCTACCACCTCTGATGGGAGGCTATTCCACTTATCCACTACCCTTTCTGTGAAGTCATTTTTTCTCAAATATCCCCTGAACCTACCGCCTTCCAGCCTCAGTGCATGTCCTTGTGTCCTATTGCTTCTCTTCATTTGAAGAATGTTTCCCTCCTGGACTTTGTTAAAACCCTTCATATATATGAAAGTTTCTATCATGTCCCCCCTTTCCCTTCTCTGCTCCAAACTATACATATTAAGATTTTTTAGTCTTTCTGGGTATGTTTTGTGATGTAGGCCATGCACCATTTTAGTTGCCCTTCTATGTACAGTCCCTGATGTATTAATATCCTTTGGAAGATATGGCGTCCAGAATTGAACACAGTATTCTAGATAAGGCCGTACCAATAACCTATACAATGGCATTATTACTTTTTTCCTGCTGCTGATTCCTCTCCCAATGCAGCCAAGCATCTGACTAGCCTTCCTCATTGCTTTGTTACATTGCTTACCTGTCTTTAAGTCACCTGAAATAGTGACTCCTAGATCCCTTTCCTCCTCAGTAGTTTCCAGTATAGTGCCATGAATACTATATTAACCTTTGGATTTTTCAGACCCCAATTTTGGCATTAAATTGTAATTGCCACACTCTTGACCATTCCTCTAGTCTACCTAAATCCTCAATCATTTGTTTTACCCCTCCTGGTGTGTCTTCCTTGTTGCATACCTTTGTGTCATCTGCAAAAAGGCACACTTTGACTTTACTGTCATTTGCAATGTCACCAATAAAGATATTAAAAAGCACTGGTCCAAGTACAGATCCCTGGGGTACTTCACTATTAACATTTCCCTCCTGTGAATGCACTCCATTTACTACAACTCTCTGTTTTCTATCCTGCAGACAAGATCTTATCCATTCAACAATCTTAGTTTCCAATCCCAAGCTTTTAAGTTTATTTAGCAGTCTGCAATGTGGAATAGTCTAAAGTTTACATAAGCTATATCCATGGATCCACCTTTATACATCACTTTAGTCACACAGTCAAAAACGTAAACAAGGTTTGTTTGATATGATCTCTGCCCTGTGAATCCATGCTGTTTGGGATCCTGTAAATAGCTGGATTTGAGATAATCTACAACTCTTTTTTTTAAGAGTGTTTCCATCAATTTTGCTACTACTGAAGTAAGACTCACTGGTCTGTAGGTGTTTCCCTCTTCCTTGCTTCCACTTTTGTGCAATGGGACTACATTCGCTCTTTTCGAGTCCGCTGGAATTACTCCTGTAGCTAATTACTAGTTGAATAATGCTGTTAATAGTGCTACCAGCACCTCTTTAGGCTCTTTTAGTATCCTTGGATATATCCCATCTGGCACCATAGATTTGTTCACTTTCAGCTTTGAGAGTTCTGTTAGGACTTTCTCCACTGTAAATGTACTTGTTTAATTTTCATGAATATCCCTGCAACTTAACTGTGGCCCCTTCCCCTCTCTTTCAGTAGTGATTATTGAACAAAAATAATTACTAAGATGATCTGCTATTACATTGTCTCCCTCAACAAGACTCCCAGTCTCTGTCTTTAGTTTTATTATTCTGCCTTTTGTTTTTCTCCTTTTGCTAATATACCTAAAAAAAAGTTTTGCCTCCTTTACCCACTGTATTACCCATTTTCTCCTCAGCTTATGCCTTTGCAAATCTGATTACCTTCTTAGTCTCCTTCTGTCTAACTAGATATATCTCTTTGTCTACATTATTTTGTGTCTGCTTATATTTCCTAAAAGCCATCTTTTTTGTTTTCACAATACTTGCTACTTCTTTCGCAAACCACACTGGCTTCCTTTTCTGTGTGTTTTTCCTTACACTTTTGATACAAAAGTCTGTTGCCTTTAATATTTGCGCTTTTTAATTTTTTCCACCTCTCCTGAACTGTTTCCAAGTTCCTCCACTCTGCCAAAGAATCGTTCTCACATTTTCCCATACCTACAAAATCAGCTTTCCTAAAAGCTAACACCTTTGTTTTTGTATGGGATGAGTCAGTCTCTGTCTTTATGCGGTACCATACTGCTTGATCACTGGATCCCAGAATTTCACCCACTTTTACGTTAGATATTCTGTCCAGTTCCTCTTCCTGTCCTGGTGGCCTGTATATCACACCAAAATGAATAATTAACTTCTCCCCCATTTCTACGGTCACCTAAAGGGCCTCAGTTTTTTCTTCAATACTTTGTATTAAGGTAGTAGTCATGCTTTGTTTTACATACATAGCTACCCCTCCTCCAATTCTTCCCATTCTGTCCTTTCTAAATATAGTATATCCCGATATAGCTATGTCCCAGTTATGATTTTCAGTGCACCATGACTCTGTAATTGCCACAATATCTAGATCATCCCTCATCATTATATGAGACAGCCAGTGTCAGTGGTGGGGAGGAGTACTGTAGAGCCATATGAGACAACCAGTATCAGTGGTTGGGAGGACTAATGTAGAGACAGCCAGTATCAGTGGCAGGGAGGAATATTGTGGAGACAGCCAGTGTTAGTAGTTGTGAGGAGTAATGTAGAAACATCCAGTATCAGTGATTGAAATAAGTAATGTAGAGAAAGCCAATGTCAGTGGTTGGAAGGAGTAATGTAAAGACAGCTAGTATAAGTAGTTGGGATGAGTAATGTAGAGACAACCAGTATCAGTGATTCAAATGAGTAATGTAGAGACAGTCACTGTCAGTGCTTGGGAGGAGTAATGTGGAGACAGCCAGTATCAGTGGCAGGGAGGAGTAATGTGGAGACAGCCAGTGTAAGTGGTTGAAATGAGTAATGTACAGACAGCCAGTATCAATGGATGGAAGGAGTAATTTAGAGACAGCCAGTGTCAGTAGTTGTGAGCGGTATTGTAGAAACAGCCAGTATCAATGGTTGAGATAAGTAAAGTAGAAACAACCACTGTCAGTGGTTGGGAGGAGTAATGTGGAGACAGCCAGTATCAGTGGCAGAGAGGAGTAATACAAAGACAGCCAGTGTCAGTAGTTGAGAGGAGTAATGCAGAGACAGCCAGTATCAGTGGCATGGAGGAGTAATGTGGAGATAACCAGTATCAGTGGCAGAGAGGAGTAATGTGGAAACAACCAGTTTTAGTGGTTGGAAGGAGTAATGCAGAGACAGCCAGTGTCAGTGGCAGGAAGGAATAATGTGGAGACAGTCATTGTCAGTGGTTGGGAAGAGTAATGTGGAGACAGACAGTATCAGTGGCAGGGAGGAGTAATGTGGAGAAAGCCAGTGTAAGTCATTGAAAGGAGTAATGTAGAGACAGCCAGTATCAGTGGTTGGGTGGAGTAAATTAGAGACAGCCAGTGTCAGTAGTTGTGAGCTGTAATGTAGAAACAACCCGTATCAGTTGCAGAGAAGAGTAATGAATGTGTAAGCGGTTGGAAGGAGTAATGTGGAGACAGCCATTATCACTGGTTGGGAGGAGTAATGTAGAGACAGACATTGTCAGTGTCAGGGTAGGGTAATGTGGAGACAGCCAGTGTCAGTGGTTGGGAGGAGTAATGTAGAGACAGCCAGTATCAGTGGCAGGGAGGAGTAATGTGGAGACAGCCAGTGTCAGTGGTTGGGATGAGTAATGTAGAGACAGCCAGTGTCAGTGGTTGGGAGGAGTAATGTGGAGACAGACAGTGTCAGTGGCAGGGAGGAGTAATGTGGAGACAGCCAGTATCAGTGGCAGGGAGGAGTAATGTGGAGACAGCCAGTGTCAGTGGTTGGGATGAGTAATGTAGAGACAGCCAGTGTCAGTGGTTGGGAGGAGTAATGTAGAGACAGACAGTGTCAGTGGCAGGGCGGAGTAATGTGGAGACAGCCAGTATCAGTGGTTGAGAGGAGTAATGTAGAGACAGACAGTGTCAGCGACAGGGTGGGGTAATGTAGAGACAGCCAGCATCAGTGGCAGGGAGGAGTAATGTGGAGACAGCCAGTGTCAGTGGTTGGGATGAGTAATGTAGAGACAGCCAGTGTCAGTGGTTGGGAGGAGTAATGTGGAGACAGACAGTGTCAGTGGCAGGGAGGAGTAATGTGGAGACAGCCAGTATCAGTGGTTGGGAGGAGTAATGTAGAGACAGACAGTGTCAGTGGTTTGAAAGGAGTAATGTGGAGACAGACAGTGTCAGTGGCAGGGCGGAGTAATGTGGAGACAGCCAGTATCAGTGGTTGGGAGGAGTAATGTAGAGACAGACAGTGTCAGTGACAGGGTGGGGTAATGTAGAGACAGCCAGCATCAGTGGTTGGGAGGAGTAATGTAGAGACAGACAGTGTCAGTGGTTTGAAAGGAGTAATGTGGAGACAGACAGTGTCAGTGGCAGGGCGGAGTAATGTGGAGACAGCCAGTATCAGTGGTTGGGAGAAGTAATGTAGAGACAGACAGTGTCAGTGACAGGGTGGGGTAATGTAGAGACAGCCAGCATCAGTGGCAGGGAGGAGTAATGTGGAGATAACCAGTATCAGTGGCAGAGAGGAGTAATGTGGAAACAACCAGTTTTAGTGGTTGGAAGGAGTAATGCAGAGACAGCCAGTGTCAGTGGCAGGAAGGAATAATGTGGAGACAGTCATTGTCAGTGGTTGGGAAGAGTAATGTGGAGACAGCCAGTATCAGTGGCAGGGAGGAGTAATGTGGAGAAAGCCAGTGTAAGTGGTTGAAAGGAGTAATGTAGAGACAGCCAGTATCAGTGGTTGGGTGGAGTAAATTAGAGACAGCCAGTGTCAGTAGTTGTGAGCTGTAATGTAGAAACAACCCGTATAAGTTGCAGAGAAGAGTAATGAATGTGTAAGCGGTTGGAAGGAGTAATGTGGAGACAGCCATTATCACTGGTTGGGAGGAGTAATGTAGAGACAGACATTGTCAGTGTCAGGGTAGGGTAATGTGGAGACAGCCAGTGTCAGTGGTTGGGAGGAGTAATGTAGACAGCCAGTATCAATGGCAGGGAGGAGTAATGTGGAGACAGCCAGTGTCAGTGGTTGGGATGAGTAATGTAGAGACAGCCAGTGTCAGTGGTTGGGAGGAGTAATGTGGAGACAGACAGTGTCAGTGGCAGGGAGGAGTAATGTAGAGACAGCCAGTATCAGTGGCAGGGAGGAGTAATGTGGAGACAGCCAGTGTCAGTGGTTGGGATGAGTAATGTAGAGACAGCCAGTGTCAGTGGTTGGGAGGAGTAATGTAGAGATAGACAGTGTCAGTGGCAGGGCGGAGTAATGTGGAGACAGCCAGTATCAGTGGTTGAGAGGAGTAATGTAGAGACAGACAGTGTCAGTGACAGGGTGGGGTAATGTAGAGACAGCCAGCATCAGTGGCAGGGAGGAGTAATGTGGAGACAGCCAGTGTCAGTGGTTGGGATGAGTAATGTAGAGACAGCCAGTGTCAGTGGTTGGGAGGAGTAATGTGGAGACAGACAGTGTCAGTGGCAGGGAGGAGTAATGTGGAGACAGCCAGTATCAGTGGTTGGGAGGAGTAATGTAGAGACAGCCAGTGTCAGTGGTTGGGAGGAGTAATGTAGAGACAGACAGTGTCAGTGGCAGGGCGGAGTAATGTGGAGACAGCCAGTATCAGTGGTTGAGAGGAGTAATGTAGAGACAGACAGTGTCAGTGACAGGGTGGGGTAATGTAGAGACAGCCAGCATCAATGGCAGGGAGGAGTAATGTGGAGACAGCCAGTGTCAGTGGTTGGGATGAGTAATGTAGAGACAGCCAGTGTCAGTGGTTGGGAGGAGTAATGTGGAGACAGACAGTGTCAGTGGCAGGGAGGAGTAATGTGGAGACAGCCAGTATCAGTGGTTGGGAGGAGTAATGTAGAGACAGCCAGTGTCAGTGGTTGGGAGGAGTAATGTGGAGACAGACAGTGTCAGTGGCAGGGCGGAGTAATGTGGAGACAGCCAGTATCAGTGGTTGAGAGGAGTAATGTAGAGACAGACAGTGTCAGTGACAGGGTGGGGTAATGTAGAGACAGCCAGCATCAGTGGCAGGGAGGAGTAATGTGGAGACAGCCAGTGTCAGTGGTTGGGATGAGTAATGTAGAGACAGCCAGTGTCAGTGGTTGGGAGGAGTAATGTGGAGACAGACAGTGTCAGTGGCAGGGAGGAGTAATGTGGAGACAGCCAGTATCAGTGGTTGGGAGGAGTAATGTAGAGACAGACAGTGTCAGTGGTTTGAAAGGAGTAATGTGGAGACAGACAGTGTCAGTGGCAGGGCGGAGTAATGTGGAGACAGCCAGTATCAGTGGTTGGGAGGAGTAATGTACAGACAGACAGTGTCAGTGGCAGGGTGGGGTAATGTGGAGACAGCTAGTGTCAGTGGTTGGGAGGAGTAATGTGGAGACAGCCAGTGTCAGTGGTTGGGATGAGTAATGTAGAAACAGCCAGTGTCAGTGGTTGGGAAGAGTAATGTGGAGACAGCCAGTATCAGTGGCAGGGAGGAGTAATGTGGAGAATGCCAGTGTAAGTGGTTGAAAGGAGTAATGTAGAGACAGCCAGTATCAGTGGTTGGGTGGAGTAAATTAGAGACAGCCAGTGTCAGTAGTTGTGAGCTGTAATGTAGAAACAACCAGTATCAGTTGCAGAGAAGAGTAATGAATGTGTAAGCGGTTGGAAGGAGTAATGTGGAGACAGCCAGTATCACTGGTTGGGAGGAGTAATGTAGAGACAGACAGTGTCAGTGGCAGGGAAGGGGGGGGGTAATGTGGAGACAGCCAGTGTCAGTGGTTGGGAGGAGTAATGTAGAGACAGCCAGTATCAGTGGCAGGGAGGAGTAATGTGGAGACAGCCAGTGTCAGTGGTTGGGATGAGTAATGTAGAGACAGCCAGTGTCAGTGGTTGGGAGGAGTAATGTAGAGACAGACAGTGTCAGTGGCAGGGCGGAGTAATGTGGAGACAGCCAGCATCAGTGGCAGGGAGGAGTAATGTGGAGACAGCCAGTGTCAGTGGTTGGCATGAGTAATGTAGAGACAGCCAGTGTCAGTGGTTGGGAGGAGTAATGTGGAGACAGACAGTGTTAGTGGCAGGGAGGAGTAATGTGGAGACAGCCAGTGTCAGTGGTTGGGATGAGTAATGTAGAGACAGCCAGTGTCAGTGGTTGGGAGGAGTAATGTGGAGACAGATAGTGTCAGTGGCAGGGAGGAGTAATGTGGAGACAGCCAGTGTCAGTGGTTGGGATGAGTAATGTAGAGACAGCCAGTATCAGTGGTTGGGAGGAGTAATGTAGAGACAGACAGTGTCAGTGACAGGGTGGGGTAATGTAGAGATAGCCAGCATCAGTGGCAGGGAGGAGTAATGTGGAGACAGCCAGTGTCAGTGGCTGGGATGAGTAATGTAGAGACAGACAGTGTCAGTGACAGGGTGGGGTAATGTAGAGACAGCCAGCATCAGTGGCAGGGAGGAGTAATGTGGAGACAGCCAGTGTCAGTGGTTGGCATGAGTAATGTAGAGACAGCCAGTGTCAGTGGTTGGGAGGAGTAATGTGGAGACAGACAGTGTCAGTGGCAGGGAGGAGTAATGTGGAGACAGCCAGTGTCAGTGGTTGGGATGAGTAATGTAGAGACAGCCAGTGTCAGTGGTTGGGAGGAGTAATGTGGAGACAGATAGTGTCAGTGGCAGGGAGGAGTAATGTGGAGACAGCCAGTATCAGTGGTTGGGAGGAGTAATGTAGAGACAGACAGTGTCAGTGGTTTGAAAGGAGAAATGTGGAGACAGACAGTGTCAGTGGCAGGGCGGAGTAATGTGGAGACAGCCAGTATCAGTGGTTGGGAGGAGTAATGTAGAGAGAGACAGTGTCAGTGACAGGGTGGGGTAATGTAGAGACAGCCAGCATCAGTGGCAGGGAGGAGTAATGTGGAGATAGCCAGTGTCAGTGGTTGGGATGAGTAATGTAGAGACAGCCAGTGTAAGTGGTTGGGAGGAGTAATGTGGAGACAGACAGTGTCAGTGGCAGGGAGGAGTAATGTGGAGACAGCCAGTATCAGTGGTTGGGAGGAGTAATGTAGAGACAGCCAGTGTCAGTGGTTGGGAGGAGTAATGTAGAGACAGACAGTGTCAGTGGCAGGGCGGAGTAATGTGGAGACAGCCAGTATCAGTGGTTGAGAGGAGTAATGTAGAGACAGACAGTGTCAGTGACAGGGTGGGGTAATGTAGAGACAGCCAGCATCAGTGGCAGGGAGGAGTAATGTGGAGACAGCCAGTGTCAGTGGTTGGGATGAGTAATGTAGAGACAGCCAGTGTCAGTGGTTGGGAGGAGTAATGTGGAGACAGACAGTGTCAGTGGCAGGGAGGAGTAATGTGGAGACAGCCAGTATCAGTGGTTGGGAGGAGTAAAGTAGAGACAGACAGTGTCAGTGGTTTGAAAGGAGTAATGTGGAGACAGACAGTGTCAGTGGCAGGGCGGAGTAATGTGGAGACAGCCAGTATCAGTGGTTGGGAGGAGTAATGTAGAGACAGACAGTGTCAGTGACAGGGTGGGGTAATGTAGAGACAGCCAGCATCAGTGGCAGGGAGGAGTAATGTGGAGACAGCCAGTGTCAGTGGTTGGGATGAGTAATGTAGAGACAGCCAGTGTCAGTGGTTGGGAGGAGTAATGTGGAGACAGACAGTGTCAGTGGCAGGGAGGAGTAATGTGGAGACAGCCAGTATCAGTGGTTGGGAGGAGTAATGTAGAGACAGCCAGTGTCAGTGGTTGGGAGGAGTAATGTAGAGACAGACAGTGTCAGTGGCAGGGCGGAGTAATGTGGAGACAGCCAGTATCAGTGGTTGAGAGGAGTAATGTAGAGACAGACAGTGTCAGTGACAGGGTGGGGTAATGTAGAGACAGCCAGCATCAGTGGCAGGGAGGAGTAATGTGGAGACAGCCAGTGTCAGTGGTTGGGATGAGTAATGTAGAGACAGCCAGTGTCAGTGGTTGGGAGGAGTAATGTGGAGACAGACAGTGTCAGTGGCAGGGAGGAGTAATGTGGAGACAGACAGTGTCAGTGGCAGGGAGGAGTAATGTGGAGACAGCCAGTATCAGTGGTTGGGAGGAGTAATGTAGAGACAGACAGTGTCAGTGGTTTGAAAGGAGTAATGTGGAGACCGACAGTGTCAGTGGCAGGGCGGAGTAATGTGGAGACAGCCAGTATCAGTGGTTGGGAGGAGTAATGTAGAGACAGACAGTGTCAGTGGTTTGAAAGGAGTAATGTGGAGACAGACAGTGTCAGTGGCAGGGCGGAGTAATGTGGAGACAGCCAGTATCAGTGGTTGGGAGGAGTAATGTACAGACAGACAGTGTCAGTGGCAGGGTGGAGTAATGTGGAGACAGCCAGTATCAGTAGTTGGGAAGAGTAATGTAGAGACAGACAGTGTCAGTGGCAGGGTGGGGTAATGTGGAGACAGCCAGTGTCAGTGGTTGGGAGGAGTAATGTGGAGACAGCCAGTGTCAGTGGTTGGGATGAGTAATGTAGAAACAGCCAGTGTTAGTGGTTGGGAAGAGTAATGTAGAGACAGCCAGTATCAGTGGCAGGGAGGAGTAATGTGGAGAAAGCCAGTGTAAGTGGTTGAAAGGAGTAATGTAGAGACAGCCAGTATCAGTGGTTGGGTGGAGTAAATTAGAGACAGCCAGTGTCAGTAGTTGTGAGCTGTAATGTAGAAACAACCCGTATCAGTTGCAGAGAAGAGTAATGAATGTGTAAGCGGTTGGAAGGAGTAATGTGGAGACAGCCAGTATCACTGGTTGGGAGGAGTAATGTAGAGACAGACAGTGTCAGTGGCAGGGAAGGGGGGGGGGGTAATGTGGAGACAGCCAGTGTCAGTGGTTGGGAGGAGTAATGTAGAGACAGCCAGTATCAGTGGCAGGGAGGAGTAATGTGGAGACAGCCAGTGTCAGTGGTTGGGATGAGTAATGTAGAGACAGCCAGTGTCAGTGGTTGGGAGGAGTAATGTGGAGACAGACAGTGTCAGTGGCAGGGCGGAGTAATGTGGAGACAGCCAGTATCAGTGGTTGGGAGGAGTAATGTAGAGACAGACAGTGTCAGTGACAGGGTGTGGTAATGTAGAGACAGCCAGCATCAGTGGCAGGGATGAGTAATGTAGAGACAGCCAGTGTCAGTGGTTGGCATGAGTAATGTAGAGACAGCCAGTATCAGTGGCAGGGGGGGGGGGTAATGTGGAGACAGCCTGTATCAGTGGCAGGGAGGAGTAATGTGGAGACAGCCAGTGTCAGTGGTTGGGATGAGTAATGTAGAGACAGCCAGTGTCAGTGGTTGGGAGGAGTAATGTGGAGACAGACAGTGTCAGTGGCAGGGCGGAGTAATGTGGAGACAGCCAGTGTCAGTGGTTGGGAGGAGTAATGTAGAGACAGACAGTGTCAGTGACAGGGTGGGGTAATGTAGAGACAGCCAGCATCAGTGGCAGTGAGGAGTAATGTGGAGACAGCCAGTGTCAGTGGTTGGGATGAGTAATGTAGAGACAGACAGTGTCAGTGACAGGGTCGGGTAATGTAGAGACAGCCAGCATCAGTGGCAGGGAGGAGTAATGTGGAGACAGCCAGTGTCAGTGGTTGGCATGAGTAATGTAGAGACAGCCAGTATCAGTGGCAGGGGGGGGGGTAATGTGGAGACAGCCAGTATCAGTGGCAGGGAGGAGTAATGTGGAGACAGCCAGTGTCAGTGGTTGGGATGAGTAATGTAGAGACAGCCAGTGTCAGTGGTTGGGAGGAGTAATGTAGAGACAGACAGTGTCAGTGGCAGGGCGGAGTAATGTGGAGACAGCCAGTATCAGTGGTTGGGAGGAGTAATGTAGAGACAGACAGTGTCAGTGACAGGGTGGGGTAATGTAGAGACAGCCAGCATCAGTGGCAGGGAGGAGTAATGTGGAGACAGCCAGTGTCAGTGGTTGGGAGGAGTAATGTAGAGACAGACAGTGTCAGTGGCAGGGGTGGGGGTAGGGGTAATGTGGAGACAGCCAGTGTCAGTGGTTGGGAGGAGTAATGTAGAGACAGCCAGTCAGGGGCGGATTGGGAACAAAAAGCGGCCCTGGAAAAAATTTTGTACTAGTGGCCCCACATGGGCAGCACCAGAGGTGTAAGGTCTAGCCATGGGCCATGGCAGCAGCACCCTCCCCCAAGACTTTCCAGATAGTGGGCATGTCCAGCATCAAGGGGGAAGTTAAAAGGAAATAAAATTAAATATTATGAGCACATTATATGATACACCTTTAGAATTTAGGAAACTTTATAATTCTTTAGAAAGATATATTTTCTTGCTTATTACACCAACCGTATCCCAATCACTATTCACTCAATCTTATATTTCAGCCAAGCAGGCAGACAGAGCATACACTAGATCATCTGCAATCACAGGCTAAGTGGCAAAGTAATTTTCATATATGCAAATTATTTTGCATCTTATTCTTTATGTCTATAAACGGGACCACGTGTCCTCAAACAAAACAGGCCCCGTGGGTGCGTCGGCCCACCGGGAATCTTCCCTGTAAGCCCTATGGCCAATCCGCCTCTGCAGCCAGTATCAGTGGCAGGGAGGAGTAATGTGGAGACAGCCAGTGTCAGTGGCAGGGAAGGGGGGGGTAATGTAGAGACAGACAGTGTCAGTGGTTGGGAGGAGTAATGTGGAGACAGCCAGTGTCAGTGGTTGGGATGAGTAATGTAGAGACAGCCAGTGTCAGTGGTTGGGAGGAGTAATGTGGAGACAGACAGTGTCAGTGGCAGGGCGGAGTAATGTGGAGACAGCCAGTATCAGTGGTTGGGAAGAGTAATGTAGAGACAGACAGTGTCAGTGGCAGGGTGGGGTAATGTGGAGACAGCCAGTGTCAGTGGTTGGGAGGAGTAATGTGGAGACAGCCAGTGTCAGTGGTTGGGATGAGTAATATAGAAACAGCCAGTATCAGTAGTTGGGAAGAGTAATGTAGAGACAGACAGTGTCAGTGGCAGGGTGGGGTAATGTGGAGACAGCCAGTGTCAGTGGTTGGGAGGAGTAATGTGGAGACAGCCAGTGTCAGTGGTTGGGATGAGTAATGTAGAAACAGCCAGGGTTAGTGGTTGGGAAGAGTAATGTAGAGACAGCCAGTATCAGTGGCAGGGAGGAGTAATGTGGAGAAAGCCAGTGTAAGTGGTTGAAAGGAGTAATGTAGAGACAGCCAGTATCAGTGGTTGGGTGGAGTAAATTAGAGACAGCCAGTGTCAGTAGTTGTGAGCTGTAATGTAGAAACAACCCGTATCAGTTGCAGAGAAGAGTAATGAATGTGTAAGCGGTTGGAAGGAGTAATGTGGAGACAGCCAGTATCACTGGTTGGGAGGAGTAATGTAGAGACAGACAGTGTCAGTGGCAGGGAAGGGGGGGGGGTAATGTGGAGACAGCCAGTGTCAGTGGTTGGGAGGAGTAATGTAGAGACAGCCAGTATCAGTGGCAGGGAGGAGTAATGTGGAGACAGCCAGTGTCAGTGGTTGGGATGAGTAATGTAGAGACAGCCAGTGTCAGTGGTTGGGAGGAGTAATGTGGAGACAGACAGTGTCAGTGGCAGGGCGGAGTAATGTGGAGACAGCCAGTATCAGTGGTTGGGAGGAGTAATGTAGAGACAGACAGTGTCAGTGACAGGGTGGGGTAATGTAGAGACAGCCAGCATCAGTGGCAGGGAGGAGTAATGTGGAGACAGCCAGTGTCAGTGGTTGGGATGAGTAATGTAGAGACAGACAGTGTCAGTGACAGGGTCGGGTAATGTAGAGACAGCCAGCATCAGTGGCAGGGAGGAGTAATGTGGAGACAGCCAGTGTCAGTGGTTGGCATGAGTAATGTAGAGACAGCCAGTATCAGTGGCAGGGGGGGGGGGGGTAATGTGGAGACAGCCAGTATCAGTGGCAGGGAGGAGTAATGTGGAGACAGCCAGTGTCAGTGGTTGGGATGAGTAATGTAGAGACAGCCAGTGTCAGTGGTTGGGAGGAGTAATGTGGAGACAGACAGTGTCAGTGGCAGGGCGGAGTAATGTGGAGACAGCCAGTGTCAGTGGTTGGGAGGAGTAATGTAGAGACAGACAGTGTCAGTGACAGGGTGGGGTAATGTAGAGACAGCCAGCATCAGTGGCAGTGAGGAGTAATGTGGAGACAGCCAGTGTCAGTGGTTGGGATGAGTAATGTAGAGACAGACAGTGTCAGTGACAGGGTCGGGTAATGTAGAGACAGCCAGCATCAGTGGCAGGGAGGAGTAATGTGGAGACAGCCAGTGTCAGTGGTTGGCATGAGTAATGTAGAGACAGCCAGTATCAGTGGCAGGGGGGGGGGGGTAATGTGGAGACAGCCAGTATCAGTGGTAGGGAGGAGTAATGTGGAGACAGCCAGTGTCAGTGGTTGGGATGAGTAATGTAGAGACAGCCAGTGTCAGTGGTTGGGAGGAGTAATGTAGAGACAGACAGTGTCAGTGGCAGGGCGGAGTAATGTGGAGACAGCCAGTATCAGTGGTTGGGAGGAGTAATGTAGAGACAGACAGTGTCAGTGACAGGGTGGGGTAATGTAGAGACAGCCAGCATCAGTGGCAGGGAGGAGTAATGTGGAGACAGCCAGTGTCAGTGGTTGGGAGGAGTAATGTAGAGACAGACAGTGTCAGTGGCAGGAGTGGGGGTGGGGGTAATGTGGAGACAGCCAGTGTCAGTGGTTGGGAGGAGTAATGTAGAGACAGCCAGTCAGGGGCGGATTGGGAACAAAAAGCGGCCCTGGAAAAAATTTTGTACTAGTGGCCCCACATGGGCAGCACCAGAGGTGTAAGGTCTAGCCATGGGCCATGGCAGCAGCACCCTCCCCCAAGACTTTCCAGATAGTGGGCATGTCCAGCATCAAGGGGGAAGTTAAAAGGAAATAAAATTAAATATTATGAGCACATTATATGATACACCTTTAGAATTTAGGAAACTTTATAATTCTTTAGAAAGATATATTTTCTTGCTTATTACACCAACCGTATCCCAATCACTATTCACTCAATCTTATATTTCAGCCAAGCAGGCAGACAGAGCATACACTAGATCATCTGCAATCACAGGCTAAGTGGCAAAGTAATTTTCATATATGCAAATTATTTTGCATCTTATTCTTTATGTCTATAAATGGGACCACGTGTCCTCAAACAAAACAGGCCCCGTGGGTGCGTCGGCCCACCGGGAATCTTCCCTGTAAGCCCTATGGCCAATCCGCCTCTGCAGCCAGTATCAGTGGCAGGGAGGAGTAATGTGGAGACAGCCAGTGTCAGTGGCAGGGAAGGGGGGGGTAATGTAGAGACAGCCAGTGTCAGTGGTTGGGAGGAGTAATGTGGAGACAGCCAGTGTCAGTGGTTGGGAGGAGTAATGTAGAGACAGCCAGTGTCAGTGGTTGGGAGGAGTAATGTGGAGACAGACAGTGTCAGTGGCAGGGCGGAGTAATGTGGAGACAGCCAGTATCAGTGGTTGGGAAGAGTAATGTAGAGACAGACAGTGTCAGTGGCAGGGTGGGGTAATGTGGAGACAGCCAGTGTCAGTGGTTGGGAGGAGTAATGTGGAGACAGCCAGTGTCAGTGGTTGGGATGAGTAATATAGAAACAGCCAGTGTCAGTGGTTGGGAGGAATAATGTAGAGACAGCCAGTGTCAGTGGCAGGGAGGAGTAATGTGGATACAGCCAGTTTCAGTGGTTGGGATGAGTAATGTAGAGACAGGGGGGAAGAAGTGTTAGGGACTTGCTCGATAGAGGTGACCTCGACGCAGTGAGCAAGCCCATATCATTGGCCAATTATATGCTAACAACCTCTTATTATATTATATATTGTAATTTACAGTAATGATTGTATAGTGCATCTGCACCCATTTCTTCCCCCGTATTCCCATAAAATACCATAAAATCTCAGCAGATAGCACCTTTCATTACAACCACTAGGGTGTGCAGTCTAGACCCATTTCCTCTGTAATGTAGAGACAGCCAGTGTCAGTGGTTGGGAGGAGTAATGTAGAGACAGTCGGTATGAGTGGCAGGGAGGAGTAATGTGGAGAAGAATAAAATATTTTGGTGTAAAGCAAGATAAAATGGATATAATAATAATAATAATAATAATAATAATAACAATAATTATAAGTAATGGAATGGAGCAATAGTTATGCTTATCAGGGTGAGAGCAGGTAATGATTGTACAGTAATTACAATGAAACACTGAAAAAGTGATCAGCGAGGGGAAAAAAGAGCAGACGTTTAATGAGACAAAATAAGAATGATTTAGTATGATACAATAATTACAATGCTTAAAATAAATGAACACTGAAGCAGAACAGCATAGAAGCTAAGCATGGCAGAACACAATCCCTGAGCATCACACTGTAGTAGCCATGGATAATGGCCACAGGGCAATAGCAGAGTGAGAATAAAGCAGGGCGGAATAAAAATTGCTGAACATTAACACTGTTAACAATGAACAACGAGTAAATGAGCAATGATGCATCAAACAATACATCTAATGAGTAATGGGAAAGAGAGCTGTGAAACAGAGCAGCATAGGGTAGAGGAAGGGAACGTGGAGTAAATAGCATAGTTCTATACAGCAGTAAGGAGACTAAAATGGAGAAATATAGACACGTGTATTTGTAGATGGGGTGAGGGAGAATAGCGATAACAGATTAATAATGATCACAATGTATTTGTCTTGTCTTGAATAGCTTATGTGAAAGGTTTTAGCAATATTTACAAATATATGTATAGCCTATAAGCATAATGTTTTACTGCTGAAATAGGAAGCAGTGAAAAAGAAGTTTTACTCTCTTGTTAAATGTCATGTGCATGATCTAGGGATGACCATCGACCTTTAATGATTCTAAATCATCGATGATGTAGAACCAATATAGAATACTTTTGCCATCAATGGAGAAGAACCAGATGGCTTCTCGCCATCGATGGTTCTTTTTTTTTTCCTACAGAGTTCTGGGACATGAAGCATAGCTCCACCCCCTGACACACACAGAGCCCCACCCCCCAAATCTGATTGGCACATGGGCAGTCAGTGAGAGCAGGGATGATCATTGATGGTCATCCATTCCATAGTATGCATCCATCTATGGACATCATGCGGCACATTGATGGCTATCCCTAGGTTGATCGGTGCTAACTACTGTATTCTGAGAAAACTAGGTGGAAAAGGGTTTGGGAAAGAGCATTAGGGACAATCTCTAATTCATGATGCTTTATTCATGCTTGCTAAGGGCAGCACAATATACAGTCCTGCATACTGTATGTATTTAACAATGTTACGAGTAGAAACGAGCAGCTTGGTCTCAACTCTATTCTTCACACCCATTTTGGACCTAGAGGGTCATTCTGACCTGAACGCTCATTGCAGTTCTTCGCAGGACAGCGTTCAGGTCAGAACTGCACATGCGCCGGCGCCGCAGTGCGCCGGCGCATGACTGACAGCCGACGGCTTTCATTGCCTAGTGATCACCTTTGCCAGATTGACAGGCAGAGGTGGTCGCTGGGCAGGAGGGGGTGGCACGGTGGCATTTGGCCGCCATTTTGTGGGCTTGGTCTGGCCAATGTAGGTGTGGCCAGACCGTGCGGGGGGGTGGGCCGTAGCAGCTGCATGACCTCACACGCAGCCACTACGAGCCGGGCAGCGACGAGTAGCACCAGCGCTCGAAAGCTGCACTGGCCGGAAGATACTCCTGAAGTACAAAAGCATCGCCGCTGTGCGTTGATTTTGTACTTCAGCGACGGGGCAGGAACTGACATGCGGGGCGGGTTAACCCTGTGCTGGGCGTACCACCGCATGTCTGTGTTCCTGATCGTAGCTGTGCTAAATTTAGCACAGCTACGATCAACTCGGAATGACCCCCCTAGTATCGAGGCAAAGGATTCAAGATAAGAGTTTTCAAAGAAAAAAGTAGAGATGTGCACCGGACATTTTTCGGGTTTTGTGTTTTGGTTTTGGATTCGGTTCTGCGGCCGTGTTTTGGATTCGGATGCGTTTTGGCAAAACCTCCCTGAAAATTTTTAGTCGGATTCGGGTGTGTTTTGGATTTGGGAGTTTTTTTACAAATAACCCTCAAAAACAGCTTAAATCATTTGGGGGTCATTTTGATCCCATAGTATTATAAACCTCAATAACCATAATATCCACTCATTTCCAGTCTATTCTGAACACCTCACACCTCACAATATTATTTTTAGTCCTAAAATTTGCACCGAGGTCGCTGGATGACTAAGCTAAGCGACCCAAGTGGCCGACACAAACACCTGGCCCATCTAGGAGTGGCACTGCAGTGTCAGACAGGATGGCACTTCAAAAAATAGTCCCCAAACAGCACATGATGCAAAGAAAAAAAGAGGTGCACTAGGGTCGCTGTGTGACTAAGCTAAGCGACCCAAGTGGCCGACACAAACACCTGGACCATCTAGGAGTGGTACTGCAGTGTCAGACAGGATGGCAGATTAAAAAAATAGTCCCCAAACAGCACATGATGCAAAGAAAAAAAGAGGTGCACCAAGGTCGCTGGATGGTTCAGCTAAGCGACCCAAGTGGCCGACACAAACAACTGGCCCATCTAGGAGTGGAACTGCAGTGTCAGACAGGATGGCACTTCAAAAAATAGTCCCAAACAGCACATGATGCAAAGATAAATTAAAGAAAAAAAGAGGTGCAAGATGGAATTGTCCTTGGGCCCTCCCACCCACCCTTATGTTGTATAAACAGGACATGCACACTTTAACAAACCCATCCTTTCAGCGACAGGGTCTGCCACACGACTGTGACTGAAATGACTGGTTGGTTTGGGCCCCCACCAAAAAAGAAGCAATCAATCTCTCCTTGCACAAACTGGCTCTACAGAGGCAAGATGTCCACCTCCTCCTCATCGACCGATTCCTCACCCCTTTCACTGTGTACATCCCCCTCCTCACAGATTATTAATTCGTCCCCACTGGAATCCACCATCTCAGGTCCCTGTGTACTTTCTGGAGGCAATTGCTGCTGGTGAATGTCTCCACGGAGTAATTGATTATAATTAATTTTGATGAATATCATCTTCTCCACATTTACTGGAAATAACCTCGTACGCCGATTGCTGACAAGGTGAGCGGCTGCACTAAACACTCTTTCGGAGTACACACTGGAGGGGGCGCAACTTAGGTAGAATAAAGCCAGTTTGTGCAAGGGCCTCCAAATTGTCTCTTTTTCCTGCCAGTATACGTACGGACTGTCTGACGTGCGTACTTGGATGCGGTCAATCACATAATCCTCCACCATTCTTTCAAAGGTGACAGAATCATAGGCAGTGACAGTAGACGACATGTCAGTAATCGTTGGCAGGTCCTTCAGTCCGGACCAGATGTCAGCACTCGCTCCAGACTGCCCTGCATCACCGCCAGCGGGTGGGCTCGGAATTCTTAGCCTTTTCCTCGCAGCCCCAGTTGCGGGAGATTGTGGAGGAGGAGCTGTTGACGGGTCACGTTCCGCTTGACTTGACAATTTTCTCACCAGCAGGTCTTTGAACCTCTGCAGACTTGAGTCTGCCTGAAAGAGAGATCCAATGTAGGTTTTAAATCTAGGATCGAGCACGGTGGCCAAAATGTAGTGCTCTGATTTCAACAGATTGACCACCCGTGAATCCTGGTTAAGCGAATTAAGGGCTCCATCCACAAGTCCCACATGCCTAGCGGAATTGCTCTGTTTTAGCTCCTCCTTCAATCTCTCCAGCTTCTTCTGCAAAAGCCTGATGAGGGGAATGACCTGACTCAGGCTGGCAGTGTCTGAACTGACTTCACGTGTGGCAAGTTCAAAGGGTTGCAGAACCTTGCACAACGTTTAAATCATTCTCCACTGCGCTTGAGTCAGGTGCATTCCCCCTCCTTTGCCTATATCGTAAGTAGCTGTATAGGCTTGAATGGCCTTTTGCTGCTCCTCCATCCTCTGAAGCATCTTGCTTCAGATGATGGCGGGGCAGGTTCAGGAGTGTTTGCTGATGCTCCAGTCTTCGGCACGCGGTGGCTGAATGTCGAAAGTGGCCCGCAATTCTTCGGGCCACCGACAGCATCTCTTGCACGCCCCTGTCGTTTTTTAAATAATTCTGCACCACCAAATTCAATGTATGTGCAAAACATGGGACGTGCTGGAATTTGCCCACATGTAATGCACGCACAATATTGGTGGCGTTGTCCGATGTCACAAATCCCCAGGAGAGTCCAATTGGGGTAAGCCATTTTGCAATGATGTTCCTCAGTTTCCGTAAAAGGTTGTCAGCTGTGTGCCTCTTATGGAAAGCGGTGATACAAAGCGTAGCCTGCCTAGGAACGAGTTGGCGTTTGCGAGATGCTGCTACTGGTGCCACCGCTGCTGTTCTTGCTGCGGGAAGCAATACATCTACCCAGTGGGCTGTCACAGTCATATAGTCCAGAGTCTGCCCTGCTCCACTTGTCCACATGTCCGTGGTTAAGTGGACATTGGGTACAACTGCATTTTTTAGGACACTGGTGACTCTTTTTCTGAGGTCTGTGTACATTCTCGGTATCGCCTGCCTAGAGAAATGGAAACTAGATGGTATTTGGTACCGGGGTACAGTACCTCAAGCAAATCTCTAGTTTCCTGTGAATTAACTGTGGATACTGGAAACACGTTTAACACCACCCAGGCTGTCAAGGCCTGAGTTATCCACTTTGCAGCAGGATGACTGCTGTGATACTTCATCTTCCTCGCAAAGGACTGTTGGACAGTCAATTGCTTACTGGAAGTAGTACAAGTGGGCTTCCGACTTCCCCTCCGGGATGACGATCGACTCCCAGCAGCAACAATAGCAGCGCCAGCAGCAGTAGGCGTTACACTCAAGGATGCATCGGAGGAATCCCAGGCAGGAGAGGACTCGTCAGACTTGACAGTGACATGGCCTGCTGGACTATTGGCTTTCCTGTCTAAGGAGGAAATTGACACTGAGGGAGTTGGTGGTGTGGTTTGCAGGAGCTTGGTTACAAGAGGAAGGGATTTAGTTGGCAGTGGACTGCTTCCGCTGTCACCCAAAGTTTTTGAACTTGACAATGACTTCTGATGAATGTGCTCCAGGTGACGTATAAGGGAGGATGTTCCTAGGTGGTTAACATCCTTACCCCTACTTATTACAGCTTGACAAAGGCAACACACGGCTTGACACCAGTTGTCTGCATTTCTGTTGAAATAATTCCACACCGAAGAAGTCATTTTTTTGGTAATTTGACCAGGCATGTCAATGGCCATATTCGTCCCATGGACAACAGGTGTCTCCCCGGGTGCCTGACTTAAACAAACCACCTCACCATCAGAATCCTCCTTGTCAATTTCCTCCTCAGCGCCAGCAACACCCATATCCTCCTCCTGGTGTACTTCAACAGTGACATCTTCAATTTGACTATCAGGAACTGGACTGCGGGTGCTCCTTCCAGCACTTGCAGGGGGCGTGCAAATGGTGGAAGGCGCCACCTCTTCCCGTCCAGTGTTGGGAAGGTCAGGCATCGCAACCGACACAATTGCACTCTCCTTGGGGATTTGTGATTTAGAAGAACGCACAGTTCTTTGTTGTGCTTTTGCCAGCTTAAGTCTTTTAATTTTTCTAGCGAGAGGATGAGTGCTTCCATCCTCATGTGAATCTGAACCACTAGCCATGAACATAGGCCAGGGTCTCAGCCGTTCCTTGCCACTCCGTGTTGTAAATGGCATATTGGCAAGTTTACGCTTCTCATCAGACACTTTCAATTTTGATTTTTGGGTCATTTTACTGAACTTTTGTTTTTTGGATTTTACATGCTCACTACTATGACATTGGGCATCGGCCTTGGCAGACGACGTTGATGGCATTTCATCGTCTCGGCCATGACTAGTGGCAGCAGCTTCAGCATGAGGTGGAAGTGGATCTTGATCTTTCCCTATTTTACCCTCCACATTTTTGTTCTCCATTTTTTAATGTGTGGAATTATATGCCAGTAATATATCAATAGCAATGGCCTACTGTACCGTACTGCTATATATTATATACTGGTAGTCAGCAAAATTATGCACTGTTCTCCTACTATATATACTGCGCACAACAACTAAAATGCACTACAGGTATGGATGGATAGTATACTTGATGACACAGATGTAGGTAGAGCAGTGGACTACTGTACCGTACTGCTATATATTATATACTGGTGGTCAGCAAAATTATGCACTGTCCTCCTACTACTGCTCACAACAACTAAAATGCACCACAGGTATGGATGGATAGTATACTTGACAACACAGAGGTAGGTAGAGCAGTGGACTACTGTACCGTACTGCTATATATTATATACTGGTGATCAGCAAAATTCTGCACTGTCCTCCTACTACTGCGCAAAACTTAAATGCACCACAGGTATGGATGGATAGTATACTTGACGACACAGAGGTAGGTAGAGCAGTGGACTACTGTACCGTACTGATATAATACTGGTGGTCAATGGTCAGCAAAATTCTGCACTGTCCTCCTACTATATACTACAATGCAGCTCAGATATGGAGCGTTTTTCAGGCAGAGAACGTAGATATTTTCAGCACACTGAGCACAGATATTTGCAAGCACACTGAGCACAGATATTTGCAGCACACTGAGCACAGATATTTGCAGCACACTGAACACAACTGAGAGAACACTGCACACGTCCTCTCCCTATCATCTCCAATGCACGAGTGAAAATGGCGGCAACGCGCGGCTCCTTATATAGAATACGAATCTCGCGAGAATCCGACAGCGGGATGATGACGTTCGGGCGCACTCGGGTTAAACGAGCAAGGCGGGAAGATTCGAGTCCGCCTCAGAACCGTGTAAAATGGGTGAAGTTCGGGGGGGTTCGGATTCCGAGGAACCGAACCCGCTCATCACTAGAAAAAAGTGTTGTTTTTTTTCCTCGATGTCATCTGAGACAAATTTGAGCCTTTCATCTTTTGTTACAATATGTGTTACCTCGTTCTTTCAGTTAATTGCCCATTGAAAAGCTGAGTTCACAGCACACAGGAGAGGTACTTTTGTTCCATTTACAATATACAATACTTTATTTAAAATACTTAAGGTAGAGTGAGGCTGATGCAGAGTTGATTGCAACAGAGGTATACTTTACACTAAAGAAAATGCAGACAAAAATAGCATACAGTGGAGTTAATTCAGTAAGGATGGCAAAAGCGATCCTTTCTGCATTTCCCCGATGTTCGGGAACTACGCGCAAGCAGGACCTGTTCTGTGCATGTGAAGAACAGGTTCTACAATCACTTCTTTAAAATGCGAATGCCTCTGCCTGATTAACAGGCAGAGGCATTCGCCGTGAGGGACGGGGCTGGGGGTGGTTGGCTTTGTGGAAAACGGGGTGGTGAGATGCAGTTTCCATGGCCCTGGTATGCACCTCCTCCTGCATTTGCTTTGCTAAGGACTGCACATCCTCAATGAATCAGGCCCTGTATCTCCAAGTACTGTATATGCCTGAGCAACAAAGAAAGCTACAGTATCAGTAATAGCGGTACATTTGAAATGATTCAATCACAAAAGATTCATTAATGACTGATCTTCTGTGATATACAGTACTAACCAGTCAACTTTAGGTATATCCCGATATACAGAAAATAAGACACAGAGACTACTGATTCCCATACAATAAAATCTGTTTATTGTTTTGGTGTGTTCTCGGTTTCATGGAGCGGCACTTTGATGCTTTCAGTTCTCACCAACATCCTACCATGGGTGTAGTATGGCATGCCGGCGGCCGGGCTCCCGGCGACCAGCATACCGGCGCCGGGCTCCCGGCGACCAGTATACTGGTGCCGGGAGCCCGACCACCGGCATACCGACAGTGTGGCAAGCGCAAAGGAGCCCCTTGCGGGCTCGCTGCGCTCGCCACACTGCAGGCATGGTGGCGCGATACACGCGCCATGCTATTTTATTCTCCCTCCAGGGGGGTCGTGGACCCCCACGAGGTAGAATAGCTGTCGGTATGCCGGGTGTTGGGATCCTGGCGCCGGTATACTGCGCGCCGGGATCCCGACATTCGGCATACTGAAGACCACCCCCTACCACAATCCTAACTAAATAGGGAATTTACACCTGTACAAGCACCACACTAATAGATAAATGAGCAAAAGAATGGATTATGGGGGTCATTCCAAGTTGATCGCTAGCAGATTTCGGTCGCTGCGCAGCGATCAGGCAAAAAATCGGCACTTCTGTGCATGCGTATGCGGTGCAATGCGCACACGCGTTGTACTATTACAACGGCCGATGTAGTTTCACACAAGGTCTAGCGAAGCTTTTCAGCCGCACTGCTGGCCGCAGAGTGATTGACAGGAAGAGGGCGTTTCTGGGTGTCAACTGACCGTTTTCAGGGAGTGTATGAAAAAACGCAGGCGCGCCAGGAAAAACGCAGGCGTGGCTGGGCGAATGCAGGGCATGTTCGTGACGTAAAAACAGGAACTGAACAGTCTGAAGTAATCACAGTCACTGATGCTGCATTCACACCGCAAATGCCGGGTCCTACCCGGTAAGACAAACGTGTACTTACCGGGTGGGATCCGGCATTTGCGCTCCGTTGCAGGCTTCCCGACCCGGCAATATACCGGGTCGGTTGCCATGACAACGGAGGCCGCAGCAGCAGCAGGGGCGGGGGTGGAGGCGGCGTCGGGAGATGAGCTCATCTCCAGCGCCGCCTCTCCCTATCTTGTGAATGGGAACCGTGTCGCATCGACACGGCTCCCATTCACACCGCACCTGACCCGGTAATCAACCCGGGTAAAACCCTTCTTTTTTACCGGGTTGATTTACCGGGTCAGGTGACCCGCTAAATCGCCCAGTGTGCTTTCACATCGCACACTGACCCGGTTCGACACGGCAATATGCCGTGTCGGTACCGGGTTATTTGTGCGATGTGAAAGGGGTATGAGTAGGTCTGAAGCTACTCTGAAACTGCACTGCACTGGCATTTTTCGTGTTTTGTGTTTTGGTTTTGGATTCGGATCCGTGGTCGTGTTTTGGATTCGGATGCGTTTTGGCAAAACCACCCTTTCGGATTTTTGGTGGATTCGGGTGCGTTTTGGATTCAGATGTTTTTAAAAAAAAAAACTTTTAAAAATAGCTTAAATCATAGAATTTGGGGGTAATTTTGATCCTATAGTATTATTAACCTCAATAACCATAATTTCCATTCATTTCCAGTCTATTCTGAACACCTCACACCTCACAATATTATTTTTAGTCCTAAAATTTGCACCGAGGTCGCTGGATGACTAAGCTAAGCGACCCAAGTGGGTGGCACAAACACCTGGCCCATCTAGGAGTGGCACTGCAGTGTCAGACAGGATGGCACTTAAAAAAATAGTCCCCAAACAGCACATGATACAAAGATAAATAAAAAAGTGGTGCAAGATGGAATTGTCCTTGGGCCCTCCCACTCACCCTTATGTTGTATAAACAGGACATGCACACTTTAACAAACCCATCATTTCAGCGACAGGGTCTGCTATACGACTGTGGCTGAAATGACTGGTTGGTTTGGGCCCCCACCAAAAAGGAAGCAATCAATCTCTCCTTGCACAAACTGGCTCTACAGAGGCAAGATGTCCACCTCATCCTCATCGTCCGATTCTTTACCCCTTTCACTGTGTACATCCTCCTCCTCACAGGGTATTAATTCGTCCCAACTGAAATCCGCCATCACAGGTCCCTTTGTACTTTCTGGAGGCAATTGCTGGTAAATGTGTCCACGGAGGAATTTATAATTCATTTTGATGAACATCATCTTCTCTACATTTTCTGGAAGTAACCTCCTACGCCGATCGCTGACAAGGTGACCGGCTTCACTAAACACTCTTTCGGAGTACACACTGGGGTGGGGGGGGGGGGGGGGGGGGCAACTTTGGTAAAATAAAGCCAGTTTGTGCAAGGGCCTCCAAATTGCCTCTTTTTCCTGCCAGTATACATACGGACTGTCGGACATGCATAAAGTGATGCTGTCACTCATATAATCCTCCACCATTCTTTCAATGGTGACAGAGTCATATGCAGTGACAGTAGACGACATGTCAGTAATCGTTGGCAGGTCCTTCAGTCCGGACCAGATGTCAGCACTTGCTCCTGACTGCCCTGCATCACCGCCAGCGGGTGGGCTCGGAATTCTTAGCCTTTTCCTCGCAGCCCCAGTTGCGGGAGATTGTGGAGGAGGAGCTGTTGACGGGTCACGTTCCGCTTGACTTGACAATTTTCTCACCAGCAGGTCTTTGAACCTCTGCAGACTTGTGTCTGTCAGAAAGAAAGATACAACGTAGGCTTTAAACCAAGGATCGAGCACGGTGGCCAAAATGTAGGGCTCTCATTTCAACAGATTGACCACCCGTGAATCCTGGTTAAGCGAATTAAGGGCTCCATCCACATGCCTAGCAGAATCGCTCCATTTTAGCTCCTCCTTCAATCTCTCCAGCTGCTTCTGCAAAAGCCTGATGAGGGGAATGACCTGACTTAGGCTGGCAGTGTCTGAACTGACTTCACGTGTGGCAAGTTCAAAGGGTTGGAGAACCTTGCACAACATGGAAATCATTCTCCACTGCGCTTGAGTCAGGTGCAGTCCCCCTCCTTTGCCTATATCGTAGGCAGATGTATAGGCTTGAATGGCCTTTTGCTGCTCCTCCATCCTCTGAAGCATATAGAGTGTTGAATTCCACCTCATACCACCTACTGCTTTAGGTGATGGTATGGCATGTTCATGAGTGTTTGCTGGCAATCCAGTCTTCAGCACGCGGTGGCTGAATGCCGAAAGTGGCCCGCAATTTTTCTGGCCACCAACAGCATCTCCTGCACGCCCCTGTCGTTTTTTTTTAAATTCTGCACCACCAAATTAATTGTATGTGCAAAACATGGGACGTGCTGGAATTTGCCCACATGTAATCCATGCACTATATTGGTGGCATTGTCCGATATCACAAATCCCCAGGAGAGTCCAACTGGGGTAAGACAATCTACGATGATGTTCCTCAGTTTCCGTAAGAGGTTGTCAGCTGTGTGCCTCTTATGGAAAGCGGTGATACAAAGTGTAGCCTGCCTAGGAACGAGTTGGCGTTTGCGAGATGCTGCTACTGGTGCCGCCACTGCTGTTCTTGCTGCGGGAGGCAATACATCTACCCAGTGGGCTGTCACAGTCATATAGTCCTTAGTCTGCCCTGCTCCACTTGTCCACATGTCCGTGGTTAAGTGGACAGTGGGTACAACTGCATTTTTTGGTAAACTGAGGAGACTTTTTCTGACGTCTGTGTACATTCTCGGTATCGCCTGCCTAGAGAAGTGGAACCTATATGGGATTTAGTACCGGGGACACAGTACCTCAAGCAAATCTCTAGTTTCCTGTGAATTAACGGTGGATACCGGAAACACGTTTAACACCACCCAGGCTGTCAAGGCCTGAGTTATCCGCTTTGCAGCAGGATGACTGCTGTGATACTTCATCTTCCTCGCAAAGGACTGTTGGACAGTCAATTGCTTACTGGAAGTAGTACAAGTGGTCTTCTGACTTCCCCTCTGGGATGACGATCGACTCCCAGCAGCAACAACAGCAGCACCAGCAGCAGTAGGCGTTACACTCAAGGATCCATCGGAGGAATCCCAGTTAGGAGAGGACTCGTCAGACTTGACAGTGACATGGCCTGCTGGACTATTGGTGTTCCTGTCCAAGGAGGAAATTGACATTGAGGGAGTTGGTGGTGTGGTTTACAGGAGCTTGGGTACAAGAGGAAGAAGGGATTTAGTTGTCAGTGGACTGCTTCCGCTGTCACCTAAAGTTTTTGAACTTGTCAATGAGTTCTGATGAATGCGCTCCAGGTGAAGTATAAGGGAGGATGTTCCTAAGTGGTTAACGTCCTTACCCCTACTTATTACAGCTTGACAAAGGCAACACGCGGCTTGACACCTGTTGTCCGCATTTCTGGTGAAATAATTCCACACCGAAGAGGTGATTTTTTTTGTATTTTGACCAGGCATGTCAATTGCCTTATTTATCCCACGGACAACAGGTGTCTCCCCGGGTGCCTGACTTAAACAAATCACCTCACCATCAGAATCCTCCTCGTCAATTTCCTCCTCAGCGCCAACAACACCCATATCCTCATCCTGGTGTACTTCAACAGTGACATCTTCAATTTGAATATCAGGAACTGGACTGTGGGTGCTCCTTCCAGCACTTACAGGGGGCGTGCAAATGGTGGAAGGAGCCACCTCCTCCCGTCCAATGTTGGGAAGGTCAGGCATCGCAACCGACACAATTGGACTCTCCTTGGGGATTTGTGATTTAGAAGAACGCACAGTTCTTTGCTGTGCTTTTGCCATCTTAACTATTTTCATTTTTCTAGCGGTAGGATGAGTGCTTCCATCGTCATGTGAAACTGAACCACTAGTCATGAGGAACATAGGAGAGGCCTATTGCATATTGGCATATTGGCAAGTTTACGCTTCTCCTCAGATGATTTTAATTTAGATTTTTGGGTCATTTTACTGAACTTTTGCTTTTTGGTTTTTACATGCTCTCTACTATGACATTGGGCATTGGCCTTGGCAGACGACGTTGATGGCATTTCATTGTCTCTGCCATGACTAGTGGCAGCAGCTTCAGCACTAGGTGGAAGTGGATCTTGATCTTTCCCTATTTTACCCTCCACATTTTTGTTCTCCATTTTTAAATGTGTGGAATTATATGCCAGTAATATATCTGGAATTAGACGGCAGTAATATCTGGAATTAGATGCCACTAGATAGATACCAGATACCACTGTGACTGGAATGATGATAACCTATGCACAGTGACAGGGCACTACCACAGCACCCTACAGCAGCAAGATGCAGCACAAGACACTGTACTAGAATTAGTAATGTAGTATTTCTGAGCACCACAAGACACTGAGCACTGATGATACTGAGCACTGATGATACTGAGCACTGACACTGAGTACTGATACTGAGCACTGGTGATACTGAGCACTGATTACACTGAGCACTGATTATACTGAGCACTGATACTGAGCACTGATTATACTGAACACTGATGATACTGAGCACTGATACTGAGCACTGATGATAATGAGCACTGATACCGAGCACTGATGATACTGAGCACTGATGATACTGAGCACTGATACTGAGCACAGATGATACTGAGCACTGATGATAATGAGCACTGATACCGAGCACTGATGATACTGAGCACTGATGATACTGAGCACTGATACTGAGCATAGATGATACTGAGCACTGATACTGAGCACTGATGATAATGAGCACTGATGATAGTGAGCACTGATGATACTGAGCACTGATGATACTGAGCACTGATGACACTGAGCACTGATGATACTGAGCACTGACACTGAGCACTGATGATACTGAGCACTGATACTGAGCACTGATACTGAGCACTGATGATACTACAGAGAACTGACACTGAGCAGCACGATGCAGCACAAGACCCTGTACTTGTATTACTGAGCAGCACAAAAGCACTCTGGAATTGTCACCCCCCAGATACCACTGTGACTGGAATGATGATGAACGATACACAGTCACAGGACACTACTAACATAGCACCCTACAGCAGCAAGATGCAGCACAAGAGACACTGTACTAGTAACTATTACTGAGCAGCACAAAAGCACTCTGGAAATGTCACCCCCCAGATACACAGACAAAGGGGGTGCAATATAATATGTCATAAGAGGTTGTTGGTATATCGTTGGACAATGATATCGGCCTGCCCACCAATTGTCCAGGTCACCTCTTGTCGAGCAGGTTCCTAACACTATGGGGCCAACATCCGGAAAGCAGGGAACCCCCAAACATGATCCAGCAAAGGACCCCCCAGGGCATCACACTAAAAAATAGTGATAGTAAAGTGATATAAAGTGTAGGTATATGAAGGTCCCTACTATGAGTTTAAAGGTAGAGAGTATGTGAAAAAAATGTGCATACATAAATAATAGACAAACAGGATATAAAAAGTGACTGTGTATTTAAATGGTGATGCCCCAGATACCACTGTGACTGGAATGATGATGAACGATACACAGTCACAGGACACTACTAACACAGCACCCTACAGCAGCAAGATGCAGCACAAGAGAGACACTGTACTAGTATTACTGAGCAGCACAAAAGCACTCTGGAATTGTCACCCCCCAGATACCACTGTGACTGGAATGATGATGACCGATGCACAGTCACAGGACACTATTACCACAGCACCCTACAGCAGCAAGATGCAGCACAAGACACTGTACTAGTATTAGTAATGTAGTATTACTGAGCACCACAAGACACTTACTGTAGCACTGATTACACTGAGCACTGATGATACTGAGCACTGATAATACTACGGATAACTGACACTGAGCAGCACGATGCAGCACAAGACACTGTACTAGTATTACTGAGCAGCACAAAAGCACTCTGGAATTGTCACCCCCCAGATACCACTGTGACTGGAATGATGATGACCGATGCACAGTCACAGGACACTATTACCACAGCACCCTACAGCAGCAAGATGCAGCACAAGAGAGACACAGTACTTGTATTACTGAGCAGCAATAAGCACTGATACTGAGCACTGATATTGAGATTTGTCACTGAGAGAACGTAGCCACGTCCTCTCTGTACCCTCTACAATGCACAAGTGAAAATGGCGGCAACGCACGGCTCTTTATATGGAATCCGAATCTCGCGAGAATCCGACAGCGGGATGATGGTGTTTTGCCTCGTTCGGGTTTTCCGAGTCAGGCGGGAACAACCGAGCCTGCCTCGGACCCGTGTAAACCACGTGGAGTTCGGGGGGGTTCGGTTCTCGAAGAACCGAACACGCTCATCTCCAATATATATATATTTATACAGTATATATATATATATATATATATAAACAAACAAAGAAGGATAAGCGGCACTCAGCGTCTTAGTCAAAAATAGAAAAGTGTATTTAAAACACTATCTTAAACCAACGTTTCGGGACACGCAGGTCCCTTTGTCAAGGTGTACAGAGTGTAAATAATATGTGTAGCAAGTATGGTGTAAATTGCTCCAGGCATTCCAGTGTTATGCTGTCTGCTAAAAAACTCTGTGCTGCTGCCTCAACCCTAGGGGTGCTAGGGGTGTCTTACCCCCAGTGTTTGTTCCCAGCTTGTAATTCATATGTGTACCAAGTTTGTTGTAAATTGGTCTAGGCATTCTGGAGTTATGCTGTATCCTGAAATACTCTGTGCTGCTGTCCTACACCTAGGGGTGCTAGGGGTGTCTAACCCCCACAGTTTGTTCCCAGATTGTAAGTCAGATGTGTACCAAGTTTGGTGTAACTTGCTCCAGGCCTTCCACAGTTATGCTGTCTGCTGACATACTCTGTGCTGCTGTCCCACCCCTAAGAAGTGCTAGGGGTGTCTGACCCCCACATTGTTTGTTTCCCAAGTGTAAGTCATATGTGTACCCAGTTTTTTGTAAACTGGTCTAGCCATTAGGGATTTATGCTGTCTCCTGAAATACTCTGTGCCACTGTCCCACCCCTAGGGGTGCTAGGAGTGTCTAACCCCACAGATTTTGTTCCCAGATTGTAAGTGAGATGTGTACCAAATTTGGTGTAAATTGCTCCAGGCCTTCCATAGTTTTGCTGTCTCCTTTAATACTCTGTGCTGCTATCCTACACCTAGGGGTGCTAGGGTTGTCTAACCCCTACAGAGTTTGTTCCAAGATTTTAAGTCAGATGTGTACCAAGTTTGGTGTGAACTGCTCCAGGCCTTCCACAGTTTTGCTGGCTGCTGACATACTTTGTGCTGCTGTGCCACCCCTAGCGGTGCTCGGGGGGTCTGACCCCCACAATGTTTGTTTCCAGAGTGTAAGTCATATGTGTACCAAGTTTGTTGTAAATTGCTGCAGGCATTCCAGAGTTATGCTGTCTGCTGAAATACTATGTGCTGCTGCCTCAACCCTAGGGGTGCTAGGGGTGTCTTACCCCACAGTGTTTGTTCCCAGCTTGAAATTCATTTGTGTACCAAGTTTGTTGTAAATTGGTCTAGGTATTCTGGAGTTATGCTGTCTCCTGAAATACTCTGTGCTGCAGTCCTACACCTAGGAGTGCTAGGGGCGTCTGACCCCCACAGAGTTTGTTCCCAGATGGCAGGCTCTCAGGTGCAGCTTGAAACTGTTATTCTTGGGCATAATGTAAAGCAACATCCCATCAATCTTACATATACGATAAGTGATCAAGTGATTAATTATCTAGATGTCCAAATATCTATTCATCAGGGGCGCATTATGACTTCCCTCTTCTGCAAACCCACCGACAAAAATAATGTTTTACATTATAATAGTTTTCACCCCCAACCCCTCAAGCAGGGTTTGCCATTTTCCCAGCTTCTCCGCATTAGACGCATTACATCTGACCCAGTCATATCTAATTCACAAATGGACGCAATGATTGTCGAGTTTACAGAACGAGTGTACCCAATCAAGCTTTTACAGGAGGCTAAACAAAAAGCATTGAATATTGATAAAGCCACATTAATTGGTCCATCACAGACACGTAGTGAATCTTGTCCCATCATCCCTTGGGTGATACAATATCATTCAGCCAGCACAGGCATCTATCAAATATCTAAAAAATGATGGCCCATTGTGCAGAGCGATCCCGAGTTGCGGTTACATAATACTAAATTAATGTCCTGCTACAAACGTAGTAAGAATATACGGGACATCTTAGTTAAAACCGATGTTACTAAGTATACCACCATTACAAACCCCACTGGGGGTAGACATGGGGGTTGTGTTCGCTGTACCTGTACAACATGCCAGTTCATGATAGCGGGCGATACTTTTCAACATCCCCATTTGGGGAAAACATTGTATATATTACACACTTTAACATGTGCGTCCCGTTTTGTGGTCTATCAATTGGTGTGCCCCTGTGGACTGTCAAACATAGGGAAGACCCAACGTATGTTTACGGAACGTATGGCAGGCCACAGGTCTGCCATCAAATTGGCCATCAGCAAGGGTACCAGTGAACAACCTGTCACTAGACACTTTACATCCAAACGCCACCCACTTACCACGCTTAGATATCGCATGATCGATCACGTGCCAGCCTTTATTAGGGGTGGAGACCGTGGGGCCAAACTTTTAAGGCTTGAAGCTCGGTGGATTTACCGTTTAGATACGGTTCACCCACGGGGACTCAACGAGTCCCATGGTTATAATAGCTTTCTATAATGTAGCCTGACATCAGGTAGGTGCATAGTGTTGTGTATATGTCAGCACCATACTTAATAGTAGTGTTAGTGATACATTTTATGTGGGGGTGTCCCCGCATTTACAAAAGTGTATCTCTGGTTCTATTTACCCGAAATTGTCTTAGGTAGATGGTTTATTACAATTATGATGTTGGTACATAGTCAGGCGATGTTCTTAGGTTGTAGGTTAGCTTATTGTTTTTAAAAAAAAAAACATTGTTCTTCATTGGTATATTCTGACATATAAGTATGTTGACAGGTCTATACTATTTACTGTATTTGTATACTGGGGATCACTACTAAATGCCGCCGGCCGGAATCCCGGCGGTCGAAATACCGACGCCAGAATCCCGACCACACAATCCCGACAGGGGTGGAGAGCGGTACGCAGCCCCTTGCGGGCTCGCTTCGCTCGCCACCCTCGGCACACTATTATATTCTCCCTCTATGGGTGTCGTGGACACCCACGGAGGGAGAATATGTCGGGATTGTGGCGGTCGGGATTCCGGCGTCGGTATTTCGACCGCCGGGATTCCGGCCGGCGGCATCTTGACCGCATCCCGTATACTGTCATTATTCAATAACATGCATCTGTGCAATGTATTATTAGCAGTGCTGTAAGGTACACTATGCTTTATTACTATAATCATGTTTTGATGCCAAGCCCGCACAATGTTTTATCTGCAGTTGTCTGCGTTTGTTGATGTTGTTACCGTTGTTATGGTTATGGGGAGCATGGCTGGGGGAAGTGACGTTGCACATCGCCACTTCCGGCGCGCTGGACGGGGCGGGCGGCGTCCCGCCGACCGCAGGCAGTTCACACACAGGGTGATGGTATCCTTTATAAGGTAAGACCTGTTCTTTTGTTACTTAGACCTGAGGAAAATGACTAAATAAATGTAATTGAAATGTTGTCATCCACCATTTGCCTGCTAAAGAGTCTTCATTGATTGAGACACCAGGAGTGCCGCGGCTGCAGTATATATATATATGTGGCTGTAAGCAAGACAGTGAGTGCCATTATAACATGTGGCTATATAAATATACATATGTATATATAATTATATATATATATATATATATATATATATATATACATATTAGTGATGGAATTATGGAAACCAGAACGAGGCAAAACGTCATCATCCCGCTGTCGGATTCTCGCTGGATTTGGTTCCCATATAAACAGCCGCGCGTCGCTGACATTTTCACTCCGGACTTCGAGAGTGAGGGAGACAGACCTCTCACTCTCTCTGTGGTTGGTGGCGTCAGGTGGGGTTAGTGTGTGCTCGCTAGGGGTGCTGCTGCAGTCACTGTGGTGTACCTGTGCTGTGTTAGGGGTGCTGTCCTGGCTGCCAAGCCTGTCACTGGTGTTTCATGTGCTGCAGCTGTACATGGGTGTTGCTGTCCTGGCTGTCACTGTGTTATACAGGGTGCAGGGCACTGTCCTCCTATATGCTGTACAATATAGGGGTGCTGCTGGCCCTGTATGTTGTAAAAAGTCAGAGGTGCAGTGTTAAACTTTTAAAACACACTGCTGTATGCTGTAAAATATAGGGGTGTTGCTGTTCAAATAATATTACACTGGTTCTGTATGCTATAAAAATTCAGGGGTGCAGTTGTTTAAAATGAAAAGCACACTGCTGTATGCTGTAAAATATAAGGGTGCTGCTGGCCCTGTATGTTGTAAAAATTCAGAGGTGCAGTTGTTAAAAATTAAAAGCACAATAATCCTGTATGCTGAATAGCCCAAAGGACAATTCCATCTTGCACCTCTTTTCTTCTTTGCATTATGTGCTCTTTGGGGCCTAGTTTTTAAAACTACCATCCTGTCTGACACTACAGTGCCACTCCCAGATGTGCCAGGTGTTTGTGCCACCCACTTGGGTCGCTTAGCTTAGTCATCCAGCTACTGTACCTCATTGCACCTCTTTTTCTTTGCATTATGTGCTCTTTTGAGCCCAGTTTTTAAAACTGCCATCCTGTCTGACACTGCAGTGCCACTCCTAGATGGGCCAGCTGTTTGTTTCGCCCACTTGTGTTGCTTAGCTTAGTCATCCAGCTACCTCATTGCACATCTTTTTCTTCTTTGCATTATGTGCTCTTTGGGGCATAGTTTTTAAAAGTGCCAGCTTGTCTGACACTGCAATGCCACTCCTAGATGGGCCAGGTGTTTGTGTCGCCCACTTGGGTCACTTAGCTTAGTCATCCAGCTACCTCATTGCACCTCTTTATCTTCTTTGCATTATGTGCTCCTTTGGGGCTTACTTTTTAAAACTGCCATCCTGTCTGACACTGCAGTGCCACTCCTAGATGGGCCAGGTGTTTGTGCCGCCCACTTGTGTCACTTAGCTTAGTCATCCAGAGACCTTGTGCAACCTTTTGGTCTAAAAAAAATATTGTGAGGTGTTCAGAATAGACTGTAAATGAGTGGAAATGAATGTTATTGAGATAAATAATACCGTAGGATCAAAATTATCCCAAATTTTTTGATTTTAGCTGTTTTTATGTTTTTTTCAAAAATCATCTAGATCCAAAACCAAAACCCGAAAGCGTGGTTTTGGCAAAACCAATCCAGATCCTAAACATGAGCGTGGATCCAGATCCAAAACATAAACATAAAAACTAGAGATGAGCGGGTTCGGTTCCTCGGAATCCGAACCCCCCCGAACTTCACGCTTTTTACACGGGTCCGAGGCAGACTCGGATCTTCCCGCCTTGCTCAGCTAACCCGAGCGCGCCCGAATGTCATCATCCCGCTGTCGGATTCTCGCGAGGCTCGTATTCTATCGCGAGACTCGGATTCTGTATAAGGAGCCGCGCGTCGCCGCCATTTTCACACATGCATTGAGATTGATAGGGAGAGGACGTGGCTGGCGTCCTCTCCGTTTAGATAGAGAGTGAGACACTTGATTTACTGGAGCATTAGGAGTACTCAGAGAGTGCAGAGTTTTGCTGATAGTTATACTAGTGGTGACCACCAGTTTTATTTATTATTTAATATAATCCGTTCTCTGCCTGAAAAAAAAACGATACACAGTCACATACCATATCTGTGCTCAGCCTCAGTGTGCTGCATGATAATATCATCTATGTATATCTGACTGTGCTGAGTAGTGCTCACTGCTCACACAGCTTAATTGTGGGGGAGACTGGGGAGCAGTTATAGCAGGAGTACATATTTAACAGTGCACACTTTTGCTGCCAGAGAGCCAGTGTGACTGACCAGCAGTGACCACCAGTATATTGTCTGCCTGAAAAAGTTAAACACTCGTGTGGTGTTTTTTTTTTTTTATTCTATATATAAACGCATTCTGCTGACAGTGTCCAGCAGGTCCGTCATTCATTATATTTCTATCTTCTTCATACTAGTAGTTTAGGAGTCTGCAGTGCTGACAGTGTCCAGCAGGTCCGTCATTATACAATATATACCTGTCCTGCAGTAGTGATATATATATATTTTTTATATCATTATCATCCAGTCTATACTAGCAGACGCAGTACGGTAGTCCACGGCTGTAGCTACCTCTGTGTTGGCAGTCGCTCGTCCATAATTGTATACCTACCTGTGGTGGATTTTTTTTTCCTATCTTCTTCATACTAGTAGTTTAGGAGTCTGCAGTGCTGACAGTGTCCAGCAGGTCCGTCATTATACAATATATACCTGTCCTGCAGTAGTGATATATATATATTTTTTATATCATTATCATCCAGTCTATACTAGCAGACGCAGTACGGTAGTCCACGGCTGTAGCTACCTCTGTGTCGGCAGTCGCTCGTCCATAATTGTATACCTACCTCTGGTGGGTTTTTTTTTTCTATCTTCTTCATACTAGTAGTTTAGGAGTCTGCAGTGCTGACAGTGTCCAGCAGGTCCGTCATTATACAATATATACCTGTCCTGCAGTAGTGATATATATATATTTTTTATATCATTATCATCCAGTCTATACTAGCAGACGCAGTACGGTAGTCCACGGCTGTAGCTACCTCTGTGTCGGCAGTCGCTCGTCCATAATTGTATACCTACCTGTGGTGGGTTTTTTTTTTCTATCTTCTTCATACTAGTAGTTTAGGAGTCTGCAGTGCTGACAGTGTCCAGCAGGTCCGTCATTATACAATATATACCTGTCCTGCAGTAGTGATATATATATATTTTTTATATCATTATCATCCAGTCTATACTAGCAGACGCAGTACGGTAGTCCACGGCTGTAGCTACCTCTGTGTCGGCAGTCGCTCGTCCATAATTGTATACCTACCTGTGGTGTTTTTTTTTTTTTCCATCTTCCTCATACTAGTAGTTTAGGAGTCTGCAGTGCTGACAGTGTCCAGCAGGTCCGTCATTATACAATATATACCTGTCCTGCAGTAGTGATATATATATATATTTTTTATATCATTATCATCCAGTCTATACTAGCAGACGCAGTACGGTAGTCCACGGCTGTAGCTACCTCTGTGTCGGCAGTCGCTCGTCCATAATTGTATACCTACCTGTGGTGGTTTTTTTTTTCTATCTTCTTCATACTAGTAGTTTAGGAGTCTGCAGTGCTGACAGTGTCCAGCAGGTCCGTCATTATACAATATATACCTGTCCTGCAGTAGTGATATATATATATATTTTTTATATCATTATCATCCAGTCTATACTAGCAGATGCAGTACGGTAGTCCACGGCTGTAGCTACCTCTGTGTCGGCAGTCGCTCGTCCATAATTGTATACCTACCTGTGGTGGTTTTTTTTTTTCTATCTTCTTCATACTAGTAGTTTAGGAGTCTGCAGTGCTGACAGTGTCCAGCAGGTCCATCATTATACAATATATACCTGTCCTGCAGTAGTGATATATATATATTTTTTATATCATTATCATCCAGTCTATACTAGCAGACGCAGTACGGTAGTCCACGGCTGTAGCTACCTCTGTGTCGGCAGTCGCTCGTCCATAATTGTATACCTACCTGTGGTTGTTTTTTTTTTCTATCTTCTTCATACTAGTAGTTTAGGAGTCTGCAGTGCTGACAGTGTCCAGCAGGTCCGTCATTATACAATATATACCTGTCCTGCAGTAGTGATATATATATATTTTTTATATCATTATCATCCAGTCTATAATAGCAGACGCAGTACGGTAGTCCACGGCTGTAGCTACCTCTGTGTCGGCAGTCGCTCGTCATCCATAAGTATACTAGTATCCATCCATCTCCATTGTTTACCTGAGGTGCCTTTTAGTTGTGCCTATTAAAATATGGAGAACAAAAATGTTGAGGTTCCAAAAATAGGGAAAGATCAAGATCCACTTCCGCCTCGTGCTGAAGCTGCTGCCACTAGTCATGGCCGAGATGATGAAATTCCATCAACGTCGTCTGCCAAGGCCGATGCCCAATGTCATAGTACAGAGCATGTAAAATCCAAAACACCAAATATCAGTAAAAAAAGGACTCAAAAATCTAAAATAAAATCGTCGGAGGAGAAGCGTAAACTTGCCAATATGCCATTTACCACACGGAGTGGCAAGGAACGGCTGAGGCCCTGGCCTATGTTCATGGCTAGTGGTTCAGCTTCACATGAGGATGGAAGCACTCAGCCTCTCGCTAGAAAAATGAAAAGACTTAAGCTGGCAAAAGCACAGCAAAGAACTGTGCGTTCTTCGAAATCACAAATCCACAAGGAGAGTCCAATTGTGTCGGTTGCGATGCCTGACCTTCCCAACACTGGACGTGAAGAGCATGCGCCTTCCACCATTTGCACGCCCCCTGCAAGTGCTGGAAGGAGCACCCGCAGTCCAGTTCCTGATAGTCAGATTGAAGATGTCAGTGTTGAAGTACACCAGGATGAGGAGGATATGGGTGTTGCTGGCGCTGGGGAGGAAATTGACCAGGAGGATTCTGATGGTGAGGTGGTTTGTTTAAGTCAGGCACCCGGGGAGACACCTGTTGTCCGTGGGAGGAATATGGCCATTGACATGCCTGGTGAAAATACCAAAAAAATCAGCTCTTCAGTGTGGAAGTATTTCAACAGAAATGCGGACAACATTTGTCAAGCCGTGTGTTGCCTTTGTCAAGCTGTAATAAGTAGGGGTAAGGACGTTAACCACCTCGGAACATCCTCCCTTATACGTCACCTGCAGCGCATTCATCATAAGTCAGTGACAAGTTCAAAAACTTTGGGCGACAGCGGAAGCAGTCCACTGACCAGTAAATCCCTTCCTCTTGTAACCAAGCTCACGCAAACCACCCCACCAACTCCCTCAGTGTCAATTTCCTCCTTCCCCAGGAATGCCAATAGTCCTGCAGGCCATGTCACTGGCAATTCTGACGAGTCCTCTCCTGCCTGGGATTCCTCCGATGCATCCTTGCGTGTAACGCCTACTGCTGCTGGCGCTGCTGTTGTTGCTGCTGGGAGTCGATGGTCATCCCAGAGGGGAAGTCGTAAGACCACTTTTACTACTTCCACCAAGCAATTGACTGTCCAACAGTCCTTTGCGAGGAAGATGAAATATCACAGCAGTCATCCTGCTGCAAAGCGGATAACTGAGGCCTTGGCATCCTGGGCGGTGAGAACCGTGGTTCCTGTATCCATCATTACTGCAGAGCCAACTATAGACTTGTTTGAGGTACTGTGTCCCCGGTACCAAATACCATCTAGGTTCCATTTCTCTAGGCAGGCGATACCGAAAATGTACACAGACCTCAGAAAAAGACTCACCAGTGTCCTAAAAAATGCAGTTGTACCCAATGTCCACTTAACCACGGACATGTGGACAAGTGGAGCAGGGCAGACTCAGGACTATATGACTGTGACAGCCCACTGGGTAGATGTATGGACTCCCGCCGCAAGAACAGCAGCGGCGGCACCAGTAGCAGCATCTCGCAAACGCCAACTCTTTCCTAGGCAGGCTACGCTTTGTATCACCGCTTTCCAGAATACGCACACAGCTAAAAACCTCTTACGGCAACTGAGGAAGATCATCGCAGAATGGCTTACCCCAATTGGACTCTCCTGTGGATTTGTGGCATCGGACAACGCCAGCAATATTGTGTGTGCATTAAATATGGGCAAATTCCATCACGTCCCATGTTTTGCACATACCTTGAATTTGGTGGAGCAGAATTATTTAAAAAACGAGAGGGGCGTGCAAGAGATGCTGTCGGTGGCCAGAAGAATTGCGGGACACTTTCGGCCTACAGGCACCACGTACAGAAGACTGGAGCAACACCAAAAACGCCTGAACCTGCCCTGCCATCATCTGAAGCAAGAAGTGGTAACGAGGTGGAATTCAACCCTCTATATGCTTCAGAGGTTGGAGGAGCAGCAAAAGGCCATTCAAGCCTACACAACTGAGCACGATATAGGAGGTGGAATGCACCTGTCTCAAGCGCAGTGGAAAATGATTTCAACGTTGTGCAAGGTTCTGCAACCTTTTGAACTTGCCACACGTGAAGTCAGTTCAGACACTGCCAGCCTGAGTCAGGTCATTCCCCTCATCAGGCTTTTGCAGAAGAAGCTGGAGACATTGAAGGAGGAGCTAACACAGAGCGATTCCGCTAGGCATGTGGGACTTGTGGATGGAGCCCTTAATTCGCTTAACAAGGATTCACGGGTGGTTAATCTGTTGAAATCAGAGCACTACATTTACCACCGTGCTCGATCCTAGATTTAAAACCTACGTTGTATCTCTCTTTCCGGCAGACACAAGTCTGCAGGGGTTCAAAGAACTGCTGGTGAGAAAATTGTCAAGTCAAGCGGAACGCGACCTGTCAACATCTCCTCCTTCACATTCTCCCGCAACTGGGGGTGCGAGGAAAAGGCTCAGAATTCCGAGCCCACCCGCTGGCTGTGATGCAGGGCAGTCTGGAGCGACTGCTGATGCTGACATCTGGTCCGGACTGAAGGACCTGCCAACGATTACGGACATGTCGTCTACTGTCACTGCATATGATTCTCTCCCCATTGAAAGAATGGTGGAGGATTATATGAGTGACCGCATCCAAGTAGGCACGTCAGACAGTCCGTACGTATACTGGCAGGAAAAAGAGGCAATTTGGAGGCCCTTGCAGAAACTGGCTTTATTCTACCTAAGTTGCCCTCCCACAAGTGTGTGCTCCGAAAGAGTGTTTAGTGCCGCCGCTCACCTTGTCAGCAATCGGCGTATGAGGTTACTTCCAGAAAATGTGGAGAAGATGATGTTCATTAAAATGAATTATAATCAATTCCTCCATGGAGACATTCACCAGCGCAATTGCCTCCACAAAGTACACAGGGAGCTGAGATGGTGGATTCCAGTGGGGACGAATTGATAATCTGTGAGGAGGGGGATGTACACGGTGATGAATCAGAGGATGATGATGAGGTGGACATCTTGCCTCTGTAGAGCCAGTTTGTGCAAGGAGATTAATTGCTTCTTTTTTGGTGGGGGTCCAAACCAACCCGTCATTTCAGTCACAGTCGTGTGGCAGACCCTGTCACTGAAATGATGGGTTGGTTAAAGTGTGCATGTCCTGTTTATACAACATAAGGGTGGGTGGGAGGGCCCAAGGACAATTCCATCTTGCACCTCTTTTTTCTTTCATTTTTCTTTGCGTCATGTGCTGTTTGGGGAGTGTTTTTTGGAAGGGCCTTCCTGCGTGACACTGCAGTGCCACTCCTAGATGGGCCAGGTGTTTGTGTCGGCCACTTGGGTCGCTGAGCTTAGTCACACAGCTACCTCATTGCGCCTCTTTTTTTCTTTGCGTCATGTGCTGTTTGGGGAGTGTTTTTTGGAAGGGCCATCCTGCGTGACACTGCAGTGCCACTCCTAGATGGGCCAGGTGTTTGTGTCGGCCACTTGGGTCGCTGAGCTTAGTCATCCAGCGACCTCGGTGCAAATTTTAGGACTAAAAATAATATTGTGAGGTGTGAGGTGTTCAGAATAGACTGAAAATGAGTGGAAATTATGGTTATTGAGGTTAATAATACTTTGGGATCAAAATGACCCCCAAATTCTATGATTTAAGCTGTTTTTTAGGGTTTTTTGAAAAAAACACCCGAATCCAAAACACACCCGAATCCGACAAAAAAAATTCGGTGAGGTTTTGCCAAAACGCGTTCGAACCCAAAACACGGCCGCAGAACCGAACCCAAAACCAAAACACAAAACCTGAAAAATTTCCGGTGCACATCTCTAATAAAAACCCGAAAAGTGCCCACCGCACCTCTCTAATATATATATATATATATATATACAGTATATATTAGAGATGAGCTGGTTTGGTTCTCCGAGAACCGAACCCCCCCCGAACTCCACGTGTTTTACACGGGTCCGCGGCAGGCTCGGTTCCGCCTAACTCGGAAAACCCGAATAAGGCAAAACGTCATTATCCCGCTGTCGGATTCTCGCGAGATTCGGATTCCATATAAAAAGCTGTGCGTCGCCGCCTTTTTCAATCGTGGATTGTAGAGAGAGCAGAGAGGACGTGGCTACATTCTCTCAGTGGCAAATCTCAATATCAGTGCTCAGTATCAGTGCTTATTGCTGCTCAGTAATACAAGTACAGTGTCTCTCTTGTGCTGCATCTTGCTGCTCAGTGTCAGTTCTCAGTAGTATCATCATCAGTGCTCAGTATCACTGCTCATTGTCTTGTGCTGCATTGTGGTGCTCAGTAATATTACAGTACATTAATAATATACTAGTCCAGTGTCTTGTACTGCATCTTGCTGCTCAGTGTCAGTTCTCAGTAGTATCATCATCAGTGCTCAGTATCACTGCTCATTGTCTTGTGCTGCATTGTGGTGCTCAGTAATACTACAGTACATTACTAATATACTAGTCTAGTGTTTTGTGCTGCATCTTGCTGCTCAGTGTCAGTTCTCAGTAGTATCATTATCAGTGCTCAGTATCACTGCTCATTGTCTTGTGCTGCATTGTGGTGCTCAGTAATACTACAGTACATTACCAATATACTAGTCCAGTGTCTTGTGCTGCATCTTGCTGCTCAGTGTCAGTTCTCAGTAGTATCATCATCAGTGCTCAGTATCACTGCTCATTGTCTTGTGCTGCATTGTGGTGCTCAGTAATACTACAGTACATTACTAATATACTAGTCCAGTGTCTTGTGCTGCATATTGCTGCTGTAGGGTGCTGTGGTAGTGTCCTGTCACTGTGCATAGGTCATCATCATTCCAGTCACAGTGGTATCTGGTATTTATCTAGTGGTATCTAATTCCAGACATTACCGCCGTCTAATTCCAGATATATTACTGGCATATAATTCCACACATTAAAAAATGGAGACCAAAAATGTGGAGGGTAAAATAGGGAAAGATCAAGATCCACTTCCACCTAGTGATGAACTGCTGCCACTAGTCATGGCAGAGACGATGAAATGCCATCAGCATCGTCTGCCAAGGCCGATGCCCAATGTCATAGTAGAGAGCATGTAAAATCTAAAAAACAAAAGTTCAGTAAATTGACCCAAAAATCTAAATTAAAATCGTCCGAGGAGAAGCGTAAACTTGCCAATATGCCATTTACGACACAGAGTGGCAAGGAATGGCTAAGGCCCTCTCCTATGTTCTCATGACTAGTGGTTCAGCTTCACATGACGATGGAAGCACTCGTTCTCCTGCTAGAAAAATGAAAAGAGTTAAGCTGGCAAAAGCACAGCAAAGAATTGTGCGTTCTAAATCACAAATCCAAATGTGTCGACGGGTGCGATGCCTGAACTTCCCAACACTGGACGGGAAGAGGTGGCTCCTTCCACCATTTGCACGCCCCCTGCAAGTGCTGGAAGGAGCACCCACAGTCCAGTTCCTGATATTCAAATTGAAGATGTCACTGTTGAAGTACACCAGGATGATGATATGGGTGTTGCTGGTGCTGAGGAGGAAGTTGACGATGAGGATTCTGATGGTGATGTGGTTTGTTTAAGTCAGGCACCCGGGGAGACAGTGGTTGTCCGTGGGATGAATAAGGCCATTGACATGCCTGGTCAAAATACAAAAAAAAATCACCTCTTCGGTGTGGAATTATTTCAACAGAAATGCGGACAACAGGTGTCAAACCGTGTGTTGCCTTAGTCAAGCTGTAATAAGTAGGGGTAAGGACGTTAACCACCTAGGAACATCCTCCCTTATACATCACCTGGAGCGCATTCATCAGAACTCATTGACAAGTTCAAAAACTTTCTGTGACAGCAGAAGCAGTCCACTGACAACTAAATCCTTTCTTCCTCTTGTACACAAGCTCCTGCAAACCACACCACAAATTCCCTCAATGTCAATTTCCTCCTTAGACAGGAACGCCAATAGTCCTGCAGGCCATGTCACTGGCAAGTCTGATGAGTCCTCTCCTAACTGGGATTCCTAGGATGGATCCTTGAGTGGAACGCCTACTGCCGCTGTTGCTGCTGGTGCTGCTGTTGTTGCTGCTGGGAGTCGATCGTCATCCCAGAGGGGAAGTCGGAAGACCACTTGTACTACTTCCAGTAAGCAATTGACTGTCCAACAGTCCTTTGCGAGGAAGATGAAATATCACAGCAGTCATCCTGTGGCAAAGCGGATAACTCAGGCCTTGACAACTATGTTGGTGTTAGACGTGCATCCGGTATCCACCATTAGTTCACAGGAACTTAGAGATTGCTTGAGGTAGTGTGTCCCCGGTACAAAATCCCATCTAGGTTCAACTTCTCTAGGCAGGCGATACCGAGAATGTACACAGACGTCAGAAAAAGTGTCCTCAGTGTCCTAAAAAATGCAGTTGTCCCACTGTCCACTTAACCACGGACATGTGGACAAGTGGAGCAGGGCAGACTAAGGACAATATGACTGTGACAGCCCACTGGGTAGATGTATTGCCTCACGCAGCAACAACAGCGGTGGCACCAGTAGCAGCATCTCACGAACGCAAACTCGTTCCTAGGCAGGCTACGCTTTGTATCACCGCTTTCCATAAGAGGCACACAGCTGACAACCTCTTTCGGAAACTGAGGAACATCATCGCAGATTGGCTTACCCCAATTGAACTCTCCTGGGGATTTGTGATATCGGACAACGCCACCAATATTGTGCGTGCATTACATGTGGGCAAATTCCAGCACGTCCCATGTTTTGCACATACAATTAATTTGGTGGTGCATAATTTTCGGAAAAACGACAGGGGCGTGCAGGAGATGCTGTCGGTGGCCAGAAAAATTGCGGGCCATTTTCGGCATTCAGCCACCACGTGCCGAAGACTGGAGCACCAGCAAACACTCATGAACATGCCCTGCCATCAGCTGAAGCAAGAGGTGGTAACGAGGTGGAATTCAACCCTCTATATGCTTCAGAGGATGGAGGAGCAGCAAAAGGCCATTTCAAGCCTATACATCTGCCTACGATATAGGCAAAGGAGGGTGAATGCACCTGACTCAAGCGCAGTGGAGAATGATTTCCATGTTGTGCAAGGTTCTCCAACCCTTTGAACTTGCCACACGTGAAGTCAGTTCAGACACTGCCAGCCTAAGTCAGGTCATTCCCCTCATCAGGCTTTTGCAGAAGCAGCTGAAGAGATTGAAGGAGGAGCTAAAATGGAGCGATTCCGCAAAGCTTGTGGGACTTGTGGATGGAACTCTTCATTTGCTTAACCAGGATTCACGGGTGGTCAATCTGTTGAAATGAGAGCACTACATTTTGGCCACCGTGCTTGATCCTAGGTTTAAAGCCTACGTTGTATCTCTCTCTCCGGCAGACACAAGTCTGCAGATGTTCAAAGACCTGCTGGTGAGACACTTGTCAAGTCTAGCGGAACGTGACCCGCCAACAGCTCCTCCTTCATTTTCTACCGCCACTGGAGCTGCCAGGAAAAGGATAACATTTCCAAAACCACCCGCTGGCGATGATGCAGGGCAGTCAGGAGCAAGTGCTGACATCTGGTCCGGACTGAAGAACCTGCCAACGATTACTAACATTTCGCCTACTGTCACTGCCTATGATTCTGTCACCATTGAAAGAATAGTGGAGGATTATATGAGTGACAGCATCCAATTAGGCATGTCAGACAGTCTACGTATACTGGCAGGCAAAAAGGCAATTTGGAGTCCCGTGCACAAACTGGCTTTATTTAACCTAAGTTGCTCCCCCCTCCAGTGTGTACTCCGAAAGAGTGTTTAGTGCAGCCGGTCACCTTGTCAGCGATCGGCGTAGGAGGTTACTTCCAGAAAATGTAGAGAAGATGATCATCAAAATGAATTATATTAAATTCCTCCGTGGAGACATTTACCAGCAATTGCCTCCAGAAAGTACACAGGGACCTGTGATGGTGGATTCCAGTGGGGATGAATTAATACTCTGTGAGGAGGAGGATGTACACAGTGAAAAGGGTGAGGAATTGGGGGATGAGGATGAGGTGGACATTTTGCCTCTGTAGAGCCAGTTTGTGCAAGGAGAGATTGATTGCTTCTTTTTTGGTGGGGGCCCAAACCAACCAGTCATTTCAGCCACAGTCATGTGGCAGACCCTGTCGCTGAAATGATTGGTTTGTTAAAGTGTGCATGTCCTGTTTATACAACATAAGGGTGGGTGGGAGGGCCCAAGGACAATTCCATCTTGAACCTCTTTCTTTATTTATCTTTGCATCATGTGCTATTTAGGGACTATTTTTTTAAGTGCCATCCTGTCTGAAACTGCAGTGCCACTCCTAGATGGGCCAGGTGTTTGTGCCGCCCACTTGGGTCGCTTAGCTTAGTCATCCAGCGATTTCGTTGCAAATTTTAGGACTAAAAATAATATTGTAAGGTGTGAGGTGTTCAGAATAGACTGGAAATGAGTGGAAATTATGGTTATTGATGTTAATAATAGTATAGGATCAAAATTACCCCCAAACCCTGTTTTTGAGGGTTTTTTGAAAAAAAACCCCACCCGAATCCAAAACGCATCCGAATCCGACAAAAATCCGAAAGGGTGGTTTTGGCAAAACGCGTCCGAAACCAAAACACGACCGTGGAACCGAATCCAAAACCAATCCACCAAACACAAAAAATGCCCGCTGCACATCTCTAATATATATATATATATATATATATATATATTAGAGATGAGCGGGTTCGATTCATCGAGATCCGAACCCCCCCCGAACTTCACCTGTTTTACACGGGTCCGAGGCATCCTCAGATCTTCCCACCTTGCTCGGTTAACCCGAACGAGGTAGAACGTCATCATCCCGCTGCCGGATTCTCGCAAGATTTGTAGTCTATATGAAGAGCCGCGCGTCGCTGCCATTTTCACTCGTGCATTGGAGATTGAACTCAGGGGACGTGGCTACGTTCTCTGCCTGAAAAGCTCCATATCTGTGCTCAGTGTGCTGCAAATATCTGTGCTCAGTGTGCTGCAAATATCTGTGCTCAGTGTGCTGCAAATATCTACGTTCTCTGCCTGAAAAGCTCCATATCTGTGCACAGTGTGCTGCAAATATCTACATTTTCTGCCTGAAAAGCCCCATATCTGGGCTCAGTGTGCGGCAAATATCTTTGCTCAGTGTGCTGCATTGTGGGGACCACCAGTATATAATTATAGTAGTACAGTATAGTAGGCCATTGCTGTATCTTGCAGCTCTGTGTCAGACTCAGTTCTAGACAGTATCCTGATCATCGGTGCTCAATATCTGCTGCATTGTTGTGTGACCAGTATATACTATATATATTATATATAGTAGTACAGTGCAGCATTTTGTTGACCACCAGTACAGTAGTAAATTACAGTAGTCCATTGCTGTATCTTGCAGCTCCTTGTCACTTCATGTATCCATATCTGTGCTGCATTGTTGTGAGCAGTATATATAGTAGTACAGTGCAGCATTTTGGTGACCAACAGTATATAGTTGTACAGTACAGTAGTCCATTACTGTATCTCGCAGCGCCGTGTCACTGCAAGTATCCATATCTGTGCTGCATTGTTGTGAGCAGTATATATAGTAGTACAGTGCAGCATTTTGGTGACCATCAGTATATATTTGTACAGTACAGTAGTCCATTGCTGTTTCTTGAAGCTCCGTGTCACTGCAAGTATCCATATCTGTGCTGCATTGTTGTGAGCAGTATATATAGTAGTACAGTGCAGCATTTTGGTGACCAACAGTATATAGTTGTACAGTACAGTAGGCCATTGCTGTATCTTGCAGCTCCGTGTCACTTCAAGTATCCATATCTGTGCTGCATTTTTGTGAGCAGTATATATAGTAGTACAGTGCAGCATTTTGGTGACCAACAGTATATAGTTGTACAGTACAGTAGGCCATTGCTGTATCTTGCAGCTCCGTGTCACTTCAAGTATCCATATCTGTGCTGCATTGTTGTGAGCAGTATATATAGTAGTACAGTGCAGCATTTTGGTGACCAACAGTATATAGTTGTACAGTACAGTAGTACAGTGCTCAGTGTCAATGCTGCATTGTGGTGACCAGTATACTACAGTACAATAGTCCAGTGCTGTTCTCGCTGCTCGGTGTCAGTTCTCCGTAGTATCATCAGTGCTCAGTAAAATCAGTGCTCAGTATAATCAGTGATTGATCAGTATAATCAGTTCTCAGTATAATCAGTGCGCTGTTAGACGTGCGCCCGTTTTCCGCCATTAGTGCATTGGGATTTAGACAATTGATGAAGTTATTGTGTCCCCGGTACAAAATCCCATCTAGATTCCACTTCACTAGGCAGGCGATAGCGAGATTTTACCAATTAATATCAGTGATTTATAATTAATTATTAATTACAGTGATCTTGCCAAATGATTCCAGTGATTTTGTCATTTTCTTCCAGTGATTTGGACCAATAATACCATTGATTAGAATTTAGAACGAATAATTCCTGTGATTTTGTCATTTTCTTCCAGTGATTTGGACCAATAATACCATTGATTAGAACAAATAATTCCTGTGATATTGAGGTGTTTGTGTCGCTTAGCTTAGCCGTCCAGCGACCACAGTGCAGCTCTTTTTATCTATTCTTTGCATCATGTGCTGTTTGGGGACTATTTTTTTAAGTGCCATCCTGTCTGACACTGCAGTGCCACTCCTAGATGGGCCAGGTGTTTGTGCCGCCCTCTTGGGTCGCTTAGCTTAGTCATCCAGCGACCTCGGTGCAAATTTTAGTACTAAAAATAATATTGTGAGGTGTGAGGTGTTCAGAATACACTGGAAATGAGTGGAAATTATGGTTATTGAGGTTAGTAATACTATAGGATCAAAATTTCCCCCAAATTCTATGATTTAAGCTGTTTTTGAGGGGTTTTTGGAAAAAAAAACACCCGAATCCAAAACATACCCGAATCCGACAAAAATTTTTAAGGGAGGTTTTGCCAAAACGCGTCCGAAACCAAAACCCGGCCGCGGAACCAAATCCAAAACCAAAACACAAAACCCGAAAAATTTCCGGTGCACATCTCCAATATATATACAGATGTATCCACATACATATTTGCTATGTCCCACCATGTATGGCACGGTTTTGCATGACATAGACTCAGAGAATTAGCCATGCCTTGAGTTTTTTCTTAATTTGCTTCTTTATTATGTTACTTTATACATAATTCTATTATGGCAAACAAAAATTTTAAAATTCATGCACTCGCTACTCGTGAAAAACAGCTTAGCCGTGTTTTGCATGTTGTGCCAAACTGGTAAAAAAGCAAAGATGTAAGTGGACACATCTGTATATATATATATATATATATATATATAAACAACAATGGTGTTCGGCACTCCATTTATCATGGAAAACTGTTGCGGGTGCCCTCACAAGTGTAATCTGAATCCTCACACTTACATATGTAGACCAGGGTGCGGCACTCCGTCAAATAAATCAATGTAGTCGGTTTGATAGTCAATCAACGTTTCAATGTTAGTACATTGGTAATCCTGGTAATCCTGATGACAATGTACTAACATTGAAACGTTGATTGACTATCAAACCGACTACATTGATTTATTTGACGGAGTGCCGCACCCTGGTCTACATATATATATATATATATATATATATATATATATCCAAAATAGGTCGCACTCTCATCCTCAAAGGCAAACAACAACTGGGGTGTCCACTCTAATGCCAAAGCATTGTAGATAGAGAAAGTTAATAGAGGCACTCTCCAGATTTTTCAAATTATGCAAAAAAGATCACATTTATTTTGATATACATTACAGCGTCCACTTGGTACATGCAATAGTATCCTCAAGCGCTTTCGGCCCACAACGGGCCTTCCTCAGGAGGCAAATCACAGTAACTGCATAGCAAACAGTCAACATTAACACTAAATCCCAGACGTCCAGCAGTGAGGCTGGTCACGCCTGACAGGCTCTATATACACCACCAAATAATCAAAAATGGCGCCAAAGACGCCCATAAATGACATCATCAACGAGCAAATTAGCATATGTAAACATAAGCATACATCAAAATTTCCAAAAAGGACAAAGTTCACATCTATGTAAAATCTGAAATGCAGTGTGCATCCGTGTATCAGTTCATAGTGAAGTCAAGTCACATACCCACTAATAGTCACCAGACTGCGTCCGTCAGCATGACGGCTTCATGCCAATAAACGCGCCCGTCCTCCGAAACTCACAGAGTCCGGATCACGTGAAGACCTGTGTTGCCCAGCAACACAGGCCACTTCCGAACTGTCGCTGGACAACGCGCCATACTTCCGCCCCGTGGACCGCAAAGTGGTACCTGGGCGGAAGTAATGCAGCGCTATTCTAAGTAATTGGTCCGGCATGTCTCAAGAAATATATATCTCTCCTTTAGACCTACAAATCTAGTCACAGGCAAATTTTCAGGGTATTCATCTACACCTATGAACAACACAAATGAGCACTGAATTCATGGGTACAAGAGCCAGTCAAACAACAGTTAAAAAGCAACCCTACGTATAAATACACATAGATATGTGCCTGCCAGTGGGGATATGGTAGTTTCTCCATATCATAGGCAAAAATAGTTCCAGAAAAATTCTTTAATATATATATTTTTTTTATACAAAACAACTATATTCTAATAAAGACATGGAGAACCCATCCCATCCCACACTAAGGCAGCCACAGATATACATAAAAATATACAAACACAGCCTACCACTAATCTTAATCTATAAGTATACTAAATACATTAGCACCAATTCTTTATTAACCATTATCAGTAGAGCTCCACATGTACACAACCGTGTACATACCAAGATGTGCATGCAAGTGTCGGTCAGACACTCTAAGCAACCTATAAGGTACATCACTAAAAAACGAAAAAGTGCTTCCTCAGCGCAGGAACAAGTTCAAAGGATTCGATTCATTGAGTCCATTTGGTGCCACCGAACCCAGTCTATGGATCCACCTTGATTCGAATTTTTTTAAAAGAAGTGATCGATCCCCTCCTCTCTTGGGCATCGGGACCCAATCTATAATGCGACACTTAAGAGAGGATACTTGATGTTTCTCTAGCAAGAAATGTTGAGCCACAGGCTTATCTGTACGTCCCGTCAAGAGTGCCTGGTGGATTGAGCTGCGATGATTCGCCATTCTTTCCCTGAATGTACAGGTGGTCATCCCCACATAGGGGAGGCCACATGGGCACAGCAACATGTATACCACATGGTCAAGGCGGCAGTGGAGTCTATATCTAATATTGATAGATTTACCACTCAAGGGGTGTGGGAACTTGTCTCCAACCAACATTGAGCGACATGTTGTACATCCTAGGCATCTGACACAGCCCTTCTTATGTGGATTTAACCAACCGCCATCCGCATTGTTCCTCTGCTTTGTCGGATGCATCAGAAGTTGCTTTAAATTGCGGCCTCGTCTGAATGCCATCATCGGTGGATGTTCACACATACCCTTTAGCTTAGGATCAGAACTTATTATCGGCCAATGTCGCCTCAACGATGAACCAATTTTCGTTGATCTTTCATCAAATTGTGTAACGTATACCATTCTTGTCTTTTTCGACATTTTTAGGTCAGTGCATCTCAATCGAGCCTTCTCCAGGCATGAGTTAATCAAGCTCATCTTGTAGCCCCTTTCCACAAAGCGAGCCTTCATTTCTAGAATTTGTACTTCTGCAGTTTCTTTTTCCGTGTTGTTCCTCAGGACACGCATAAACTGCGAAATGGGGAGGCTTGTCCTAAGCGCAGGTGGATGATTGCTTGTGGTGTGTAAAATTGTATTTCGGTCTGTTTCCTTTCTAAACAGAGTAGTACCCAGTGTTCTACCCTTACGGAAGATCGTCAAATCCAAAAAGTTAATTGAGCTACTGCTCACATTTCCAGTGAATCGCACCGTGGACTCTAAGCTATTTAGTCGTTCCAGCATATCATTAAACTCAGACTCAGTGCCATCCCACAGCAAAAATATGTTGTCTATAAAGCGTTTGTAATAAATAATTTTATTACCATAGACAGGCAAAATGTACATTGTCTCCTATTGGTGCATGAATATCCCTGCATACACAGGGGCCACATTCGACCCCATGGCCGTCCCTGAGCGCTGCAGGTAATAATCACCTTGATACATAAAGTGATTGTTGGTCAATATTAGCTCCAAAAATTCTAGAAGACCCTCAATCGGAATAGCCGATGTACCTGCTGAGATCAATAAATTCCTAACTGCTTCCAAACCCATAGCATGGGGAATGATGGTGTACAATGATGACACATCCAGGGTCACCAATAGTACTTTCTCATCAATGTCACCGATTTCCAAAATCTTTGTCAAGAAGTCCCCGGTGTATTTTAAATAGCTGGGGATAAAAGGAATTAGCTCCTGTAGGAATGTATCCACGAACATCGCTAATGGTTGCAACAGTGACCCCCTGGCGAATATAATCGGTCTACCAGGGGGGTCAACTAAGGTCTTGTGAACCTTAGGGAGTGTATAAATCATGGGACAGATGGGAAAATCCACTTTCAAAAACAGTGATATTTGTTCAGTTAGCCACCCCTGGCTAACCGATCTATCCACCAGGGAGTCCACCTTCTTTTTGATCAGTGGCATAGGATTACATTCACATTTAGTGTAGGTGTCAAGGTCTGATAATTGACGCCTCACCTCTGTGTCATAGTCCCTAGAATTCTGAATCACTACGGCCCCGCCTTTGTCGGCGGGCCGGATGACAATTTTATCATTATTGCATAGTGACTTCAGAGACCTACGCTGCTCAAATGACAAATTACCAAAATTCCTTACAGTTGCATTGCCAAAATCATTTTCAGTCATCCTTAAAAAGGTGCGTATACTCGCGTTGTTTGAGGGTGGGTCAAAAACACTATATTTCTTAAGCATTGTAGATTGAATTGTTTCCTCTCTCCTGTCACTGGGTCGATCAATAAAGAATTCCCTCAACCTCAACTTCCGACCAAATTTATAATGGTCCACTGCTAGATTGAAATCATCATGTCTTGAAGTTGGTACAAACGACAAACCCAGGGACAGGAGGGAGCTCTCACCCTCAGTAAGACAATGATCAGATAAATTAAATATACTGCTTACTCCTTTTTCCTCCGACCTCTTCTCTTTATAGCCACCCCTTCTAGGGTGAGGTCTTCCACTATTCCGCTGTTTTTTGGTGTGCCCCCACGTGGGCCTTTCCCTAAAAAACCACTTGGTGGTCTTCTTCCTAGGGGTTCAGAATCTGAGGCCGATTGTGACGTTGATGAATCAGTACTCAATTGGAACCTATTCCTGAATGTTCTTTTTTGTCTAAAATGTCTAGTGTTGCCCACCCCACCTGTTAACCATCTATATACCTGGTGAGTGGCATAATCATGATTGACCGCCTGCAATTTTTTCCTTTTAAACGTCACCAATTCGTCTCTAAAGGAATCAATCTGCGTCTGTATCTTCTCACACCAAGAAACTGTCTTATCAATCTTTAAAGACTGTTGGTGAGATTTCTCAAATTTGGCAATCTCTTCCCGAACTTTCACCAACTCCAATCCAACCTCCTCAATAACTAATAAAATGAGGTCGAGTGAACACTTGTTTAATACTCCGCACCATTTAGTGCAGAAAGCCGCATTCGTTCTCCCTATGGTGGGAGTATTGTTCACTCGAAACCCACGTGGTATCTTTTTGGAGCGGTGATACTCGGAAAGAAATTGCCCGTGGAGCATAAGCTCAACCTCTCTACGCTTCAAACGTACAATTCTATGAAACAGATCTGTCGCTTAGCTTAGCCGTCCAGCGACCATAGTGCACCTCTTTTTCTCTTTTCTTTGCATCATGTGCTGTTTGGGGACTATTTTTTTAAGTGCCATCCTGTCTGACACTGCAGTGCCACTCCTAGATAGGCCAGGTGTTTGTGCCGCCCTCTTGGGTCGCTTAGCTTAGTCATCCAGCGACCTCGGTGCAAATTTTAGTACTAAAAATAATATTGTGAGGTGTGAGGTGTTCAGAATATACTGGAAATGAGTGGAAATTATGGTTATTGAGGTTAGTAATACTATAGGATCAAAATTACCCCAAAATTCTATGATTTAAGCTGTTTTTGAGGGGTTTTTGAAAAAAAAAAACACCCGAATCCAAAACATACCCGAATCCGACAAAAAATTTTAAGGGAGGTTTTGCCAAAACGCATCCGAATCCAAAACCCGGCCGCGGAACCGAATCCAAAACCAAAACACAAAACCCGAAAAATTTCCGGTGCACATCTCCAATATATACATATATATATATATATATATATATACAACCTGGGGGTGCGGCATTCCTGGCGTCTTGGCAGAGAGACGTTACTACTACCAAGACGCCAGGAGTGTCGCACCTCCAGGTAGTATATACTAATTTCTAGTTGCGGCACCCGGAGTAGGAAGGCTATGGCTAATGGGAGAGCCGGACTTTGCAAGTTGTTTGTTTATATATACATCAGCAGCTGAAATGCACACTCCGTACACACCTAGTTACGGCCCTGATTGACAGTCTAAAGTAATTTTTTTGTGGGGAGTGGCATCGATGAGCTCCATTTGGGAAAACGGAGACGTGTCACTGCTTTTTAGGGGAATGGAAGAGGTCAGGGATGTACATCACTGGATGTAGATTTCCTGGCCTCTGCAACTGGTGACTTGCTCATCACCATGGGTGCCGCAAGACACCGATGGTGAGTGACTGATCCAGTGCTACATCCTAGGATGCAGGTTGAATCACTACTGCAGCAGGAGGTGTCTGCTTGGTATAAACGTCTCTTGCTACATCACCATGCAGAGCTATCACTGCTGCTTCCAAAAAAGTAGCAGTGGTAGCAACTCCAACCACATCTGAATCAGGCCTTAAGGGTTTAAGAAGTCTATTTACTAAGCCTTGGATGGAGATACAATGGACAGAGATAAAGTACCAGCCAATCAGCTTCTACAGGCTGTGTTTGAAAAATTATATTTAGGAGCTACTTTATCTCTGTACACTTTATCTCCATCCAATGCATAGTAAATAGACCCCTTAGTCTGATGTGGAAGTAAAGCAAAAAAAGAAAACAAGTAACTGTGTATCGGGAACAAACCATGTTGTCATGGAAGGTATGTAAATCCATTTACATTTTTTCTGTGCTGGGTAAATACTGGCTGCTTTTGCATGTAGCCCACAAATGTTAGACAGCTTTACTTTTACATTGCGATTTAGATTTCTGTTTGGACACATACCACGCAAACTTAAATTGTTCTGTACCTTTTACATCTTCCCCGTCTGTAGTGCAACATGGTTTTGCCCAGGTGTACAGTTACTGGTTTGCTTTACTTCCAAATTAGTATCAATCCCTAAGGCCAACATGTTTTCTTTTTTTAACACTAGTTTTAGCTTACTTGAAAAAATATAAATATACCCTTTTTTTTCAACAAAGTTTTATTGATGAGTTAGCAGCGTAAATGCAAACTGATCTGCTCACAATGGGGGTAATTCTGAGTTGATCGCAGCATCAAGTTCGTTAGCAATTGGGCAAAACCATGTGCACTGCAGGGGAGGCAGATATAACATGTACAGAGAGAGTTAGATTTGGGTGGGGTGTGTTCAATCTGCAATCTAAATTGCAGTGTAAAAATAAAGCAGCCAGTATTTACCCTGCATAGAAACAAAATAACCCACCCAAATCTAACTCTCTCTGCAAATGTTATATTTGCCCCCCCCCCCCAGCAGTGCACATGGGCCCTCATTCCGAGTTGTTCACTCGCTAGCTGCTTGTAGCAGCTTTGCACACGCTAAGCCGCCAACTACTGGAAGTGAATCTTATCATAGTAAAATTGCGAACGAAAGATTAGCAAAATTGCGAATAGACACTTCTTAGCAGTTTCTGAGTAGCTTCACACTTACTCGGCATCTGCGATCAGTTCAGTCAGTTTCGTTCCTGGTTTGACGTCAGAAACACACCCAGCGTTCGCCCAGACACTCCTCCGTTTCTCCAGCCACTCCCGCGTTTTCCCAGAAACGGTAGCGTTTTTTCGCACACACCCATAAAACGGCCAGTTTCCGCCCAGAAACACCCACTTCCTGTCAATCACATTGCGATCACCAGAACGAAGAAAAAACCTTGTAATGCCGTGAGTAAAATACCTAACTGCATAGCAAATTTACTTGGCGCAGTCGCACTGCGGACATTGCGCATGCGCATTAGCGACTAATCACTCCGTTGCTAGAAAAAATAACGAACGAACAACTCGGAATGACCCCCATGGTTTTGCCCAACTGCTAAAAAATGTCCTGCTGCGATCAACTTGGAATTACCCCCCATAAAAGAACATTTGCAATACAAAATTGTATAAGTGGTTGTTATTGTACTTCTCAGTCAACATCAGAAAAACAATATCGATCCAGAGTACTGATAAGGACAGGGCAGACGTAGTCAGGAAAATAAAATCATTTTTAACTGAGAATGTCAGGGAATCTTTCTCCTGAAAACATAAATATTGCAGCTTCCAGGCACGTATAGACACATAGCAGAGCTGTAACTAGACATTTTGGTGCACTGTGCCAGAAAGATAACTTGTGCGCCCCCCCCCCCCCCCCATATGTAAAAGAGGGAATGAAGGATAGTGTGTGCCAAAGTAGCAATGCCAAAAATATAGGAGCATGGCTTCACAGGGAAGGGGCGTTGCCACAGAAGAGTACTAATTTACATTACACCGCACAGTAGTGTCCATTATTCAAATCACACCATACAGTAGTGTCAATTACACTACAAAAGAGCCCCTTACACACATTACGTAAGGTAGAGCCTCTTACAAACATTACGCCAGGTAGAGCCCCTTACACACATTATGCCATGGTACAGCCCCTTATACATGTTATGCCAGGTAAAGCCCCTTATAAATGTTATGCCATGTAGTTCCCCTTTTAAACATTACACCAGGCAGAGCCCCTTATATGTGTTATGCCAGGCAGTGCCCCTTATACACTGTACACCAGGTAGAGCCACTTATACATTATGCTAAGTAGAACCTCTTATGCAAGTTATGCCAGGTAGAGCTCCTTACACACATTACGCCAGGTAGAGCATATTATACACTTCATGCCAGGAAGAGCCCCTTAAACATATTACACCAGGTAGAACACATTATACCAGGTAGAGCCCCTTACACACATTATGGCAGTAAGAGCCCTTATACACATTATGTCAGTTAGAGCTCCTTATACATATTACTCCAGGCAGAGCTCCCTATTCACTTTATGCCATGTAGAGCCCCTTACACCCCTCGCCCCCTAGGGTGTAGTGTAGTGTAGTGTAATGTAGTGTACTGCAGTGTAGTTTTTGTGTATATACTTACATTATTATTTTCTCCCTTCTGCGCTGCTGCCGGCTCCTGACTCGGAACTCCCTCTGCACACTGTCTGCAGGGCAAGAGAGGGGGCTTGAGTACCCTACACAGGGGAGAGACTCAGCCAGCGTTGACTGCTCTCTATATACTGTATATGCAACGACCAGTGGCAGAAACTCCCGCTCTGAGAGTGGGAGCTTAGGGCTGCAGGCACTATGCACAGGGGTGCCGGAGTGGGAGGTACAGCCGGAGTGGCCATCAGTGCTCTATACAGGGGTGCGGGAACTGGAGGAGCGGCCAGAGCGTCCGTCAGTGGAGCACACAGGGGCAATAGGCAGTGGGATGGCCAGTCGGGGTGTATGGGGATGGTGCACCCACAGGGCAAATGTGCTGTGGGCAAAGCACCATCTTCACACACCTAGTTACGGCCCTGACACATAGAAATACACTATTTATTTTTCCCATTTTTTATTTTTTTTTGAAAGGGACACCATTAGTGAGAGTTTCTAAGTTATACCAAGATGTTTATTGCAAGCAGGCCCTTAGAGCTGTTTTTAATTCTGGTGACAGCGTGTGAATATAAGGTAAATCAAGTACAGGTTGAGTATCCCATATCCAAATATTCCGAAATATGGAATATTCCGAAATACAGAATTTTTTAAGTGAGACTGAGATAGTGAAACCTTTGTTTTCTGATGGCTCAATGTGCACAAATTTTGTTTAATACACTGAGTTATTAAAAAATATTGCATTAAATGACCTTCAGGCTATGTGTATAAATTGTATATGACACATAAATGAATTGTGTGTATGTACACAAACTTTGTTTAATGCACAAAGTTATTAATAATAATGGCTAAAGTGACCTTCAAGCTGTGTGTGTAAGGAGTATATGAAACATAAATGCATTCTGTGCTTAGACTTAGGTCTAACCAGGCTCGGACTGGCCTGCTGGGGTTCCGGGGGTTACGCCGGTGGGTCAAGCTCATCTTTAGCCACGCCCACTTCTGCCGGGGGGGGGGGGGGGGGGCGTGGTTTGGCTGTCAGTTTAAAGATGATCATGTGCGGAAGTAGCGGCCTGATGCCAGGTCATGCTGCGCCGCACTATGCCCGCCGTCTGCAGGATCCCGCCTGGCCGCCTGGAGGAGAGGGATCGCAGAGCGGCAGAGGAGAAGGCACGCCTGGAGAGCGGAGCGGAGCTAGTGAGTTCATGCAGTGGCGGCCAGCGGGCGGGTGACATTTCCCTTCCTTCCCGGGTGGCTGGCCGCGTCCGACGTCTGTGAGGGGGTGCCGGAGGTGATGGCAGGTCAGGTGGGGCCCTGGGGGATAAGGGATGGCTGCTGCATCATGTGGGCGTCTCTGTTATAAATTATGCTTGCCGGCCGGGTAACTGCTATCGGATCTGATTATGGGTGGGCCGGGTGGCTGGCTGTTATGAAAGGGATGTGTTTATTTTGTCAGCTAAGTAAGCTTTGAAGGGTTAAGGAACCTTTTTCAAGATCCCTGCACCCCACCCTACTATGCACAGTTTGTTGTACCTAAGTGGCAGTCTTTATGACCCAGTGACATCATACAGGACAGCAGAAAATCTGTACAATAGTTATGAATACTTTATTTAAGCTGTGCCACTGCTGTGTAGTGATTTCCTGTAACCATGCTTGGGTCACTCAATGCATGTAATATAAAGTATGTGTATTGTGTGTGTGTGTGTGTGTCGGCTATGTCTGCTGTGTGTTTGGATGCTGTTGTGTGTGTGTGTGTGTCTGTATAGATGTATGTACACCTGCTGTATGTTATGTGTGGGTGCATTTGTAAGTATGTCATGGGTTCGTGTGTGTGTGTGTGTGTTACATGTTGTTTGCTATGTGTTAGGCGACATGCTGTGATGATCACCTTAGAGTGCCCCCCCCCCATGAAAATCCGTGAACTGCGGGGGGCCCCCCTTGCTTTCTTTATAGTGCGGCCAATAGACAGTGAACGGCAGCAGGGGGGCCCTGGTTCCATGTATGGTGCGACCCGTATGCTCCATGTATAGTGCGGCCAGTATACAGAGAACGGCAGCAGGGGGGCCCTAGCTCATTGTATAGTGGTGACAATATACAGTGAACGGCAGTAGACAGGCACGCTTGGCTCCCTGTATAGTGCAGCCAGTATACAGTGAATGGCAGCAGGTGGGCCCTGGCTCCCTGTATAGCAGTGACATCCGATGGGGTGAGGCAGGAGAGGCAGAGACTTTCCTGCTATGCTTACGTTTGTGCCAGAGTTTTTACTGTATAAAATATATGAAAAATACAAAGAATATGTTAGAAATATCTTCATTTTTATAGCTAAAACTCTGTATGGCTGCCAATCTTTTCCGCATATCTCTGATCAAAACTCAGCAAATTTCCAGGAGTTTATACCTCTGCACCTGTGTATAATGCCCAGATGCACCATTTGTCTCATATATTGTGTGTAAATCTGGCTCTGGTGCTGGCTCTGGTGCCGCCTAAGCCATTTAGCTCACTGCACGTCCCTGCATAGTGCAGCCAATACAGCAGTGAGGTGGGGGGTCATGTTTGTGTGCAGACTCATGGGAGAATATGTATAGGAAGCATCTTGATGTGCAGGGGGTATGCTAAAAAACTGAGGATCACTACTAACACCTGCTCCAAAATAGAAGCGGGTGCTGTAGCATACACTTTCTCTGGGCGTCATATCCCCATGCTATACCACTGTTCTTACTATGTGACAGTTTCAGGTTTTATTAAAGATTAGGCCACATAATTCCTATTTCTAGTCTAAACCTACCCAGGCATGCTCGCCAATGATTTACCACTGCACCAGCTATACAGCAGTATAAGTCACCTGAGCCAGTAACCTGTTACAGTTTCACGCCTCCTCTTGTCTTTTCATCCTGCCCCTTTCAGAGAATAACAGACAGAGAGGAGGGGGGTGCAAATCCCCACCCCTTAATTCCCTTCCGCACACTGAAAATTACCTGTAACCACCCCTGAACCTATCTGGTAATAAAATTCAGAGAATTAGTCACAAATGTTTGCAAACACATGTTTAGCTGCTGGCCACGTCACGGCTTCTCCGATACAGCAGTCCTAACCTACATAATAGCAGTGCCCACATAGGGCCATGTAATTTGTCACAGTAGGCCTCATGATAAAGGCTATTACTAAAACACTTCCAGACAGAGAGCTAACTTACCCAGGAGCCACCCCCAGGATCTCCCATTGGCACTACAAGGAACAGCATGCCTTCCAAATGCTGCTCCCATTCAATGCCTCTTGCACACAAGCAGACAAACAATTTGGCAGTTGCTCAATCATACCTGGAGATAATTATATATCAGGTGCTGGAAGGGGGAGGGGTCACAGACAAACAACAGACAGAGAGGAGGGGGGTGCAAATCCCCACCCCTAAATTCCCTTCTGCACACTGAAAATTACCTGTAACCATCCCTGAACCTATCTGGTAATAAAATTCAGAGAATTAGTCACAAATGTTTGCAAACACATGTTTAGCTGCTGGCCACGTCACGGCTTCTCCGATACAGCAGTCCTAACCTACATAATAGCAGTGCCCACATAGGGCCATGTAATTTGTCACAGTAGGCCTCATGATAAAGGCTATTACTAAAACACTTCTAGACAGAGAGCTAACTTACCCAGGGGCCACCCCCAGGATCTCCCATTGGCACTACAAGGAACAGCATGCCTTCCAAATGCTGCTCCCATTCAATGCTTCTTGCACACAAGCAGACAAACAATTTGGCAGTTGCTCAATCATACCTGGAGATAATTATATATCAGGTGCTGGAAGGGGGAGGGGTCACAGACAAACAACAGACAGAGAGGAGGGGGGTGCAAATCCCCACCCCTAAATTCCCTTCCGCACACTGAAAATTACCTGTAACCATCCCTGAACCTATCTGGTAATAAAATTCAGAGAATTAGTCACAAATGTTTGCAAACACATGTTTAGCTGCTGGCCACGTCACGGCTTCTCCGATACAGCAGTCCTAACCTACATAATAGCAGTGCCCACATAGGGCCATGTAATTTGTCACAGTAGGCCTCATGATAAAGGCTATTACTAAAACACTTCCAGACAGAGAGCTAACTTACCCAGGAGCCACCCCCAGGATCTCCCATTGGCACTACAACGAACAGCATGCCTTCCAAATGCTGCTCCCATTCAATGCCTCTTGCACACAAGCAGACAAACAATTTGGCAGTTGCTCAATCATACCTGGAGATAATTATATTTTAGGTGCTGGAAGGGGGAGGGGTCACAAACAAACAACAGACAGAGAGGAGGGGGGTGCAAATCCCCACCCCTAAATTCCCTTCCGCACACTGAAAATTACCTGTAACCATCCCTGAACCTATCTGGTAATAAAATTCAGAGAATTAGTCACAAATGTTTGCAAACACATGTTTAGCTGCTGGCCACGTCACGGCTTCTCCGATACAGCAGTCCTAACCTACATAATAGCAGTGCCCACATAGGGCCATGTAATTTGTCACAGTAGGCCTCATGATAAAGGCTATTACTAAAACACTTCCAGACAGAGAGCTAACTTACCCAGGAGCCACCCCCAGGATCTCCCATTGGCACTACAAGGAATAGCATGCCTTCCAAATGCTGCTCCCATTCAATGCCTCTTGCACACAAGCAGACAAACAATTTGGCAGTTGCTCAATCATACCTGGAGATAATTATATATCAGGTGCTGGAAGGGGGAGGGGTCACAGACAAACAACAGACAGAGAGGAGGGGGGTGCAAATCCCCACCCCTAAATTCCCTTCTGCACACTGAAAATTACCTGTAACCATCCCTGAACCTATCTGGTAATAAAATTCAGAGAATTAGTCACAAATGTTTGCAAACACATGTTTAGCTGCTGGCCACGTCACGGCTTCTCCGATACAGCAGTCCTAACCTACATAATAGCAGTGCCCACATAGGGCCATGTAATTTGTCACAGTAGGCCTCATGATAAAGGCTATTACTAAAACACTTCCAGACAGAGAGCTAACTTACCCAGGAGCCACCCCCAGGATCTCCCATTGGCACTACAAGGAACAGCATGCCTTCCAAATGCTGCTCCCATTCAATGCTTCTTGCACACAAGCAGACAAACAATTTGGCAGTTGCTCAATCATACCTGGAGATAATTATATATCAGGTGCTGGAAGGGGGAGGGGTCACAGACAAACAACAGACAGAGAGGAGGGGGGTGCAAATCCCCACCCCTAAATTCCCTTCCGCACACTGAAAATTACCTGTAACCATCCCTGAACCTATCTGGTAATAAAATTCAGAGAATTAGTCACAAATGTTTGCAAACACATGTTTAGCTGCTGGCCACGTCACGGCTTCTCCGATACAGCAGTCCTAACCTACATAATAGCAGTGCCCACATAGGGCCATGTAATTTGTCACAGTAGGCCTCATGATAAAGGCTATTACTAAAACACTTCCAGACAGAGAGCTAACTTACCCAGGAGCCACCCCCAGGATCTCCCATTGGCACAACAAGGAACAGCATGCCTTCCAAATGCTGCTCCCATTCAATGCCTCTTGCACACAAGCAGACAAACAATTTGGCAGTTGCTCAATCATACCTGGAGATAATTATATATCAGGTGCTGGAAGGGGGAGGGGTCACAGACAAACAACAGACAGAGAGGAGGGGGGTGCAAATCCCCACCCCTAAATTCCCTTCCGCACACTGAAAATTACCTGTAACCATCCCTGAACCTATCTGGTAATAAAATTCAGAGAATTAGTCACAAATGTTTGCAAACACATGTTTAGCTGCTGGCCACGTCACGGCTTCTCCGATACAGCAGTCCTAACCTACATAATAGCAGTGCCCACATAGGGCCATGTAATTTGTCACAGTAGGCCTCATGATAAAGGCTATTACTAAAACACTTCCAGACAGAGAGCTAACTTACCCAGGAGCCACCCCCAGGATCTCCCATTGGCACTACAAGGAATAGCATGCCTTCCAAATGCTGCTCCCATTCAATGCCTCTTGCACACAAGCAGACAAACAATTTGGCAGTTGCTCAATCATACCTGGAGATAATTATATATCAGGTGCTGGAAGGGGGAGGGGTCACAGACAAACAACAGACAGAGAGGAGGGGGGTGCAAATCCCCACCCCTAAATTCCCTTCCGCACACTGAAAATTACCTGTAACCATCCCTGAACCTATCTGGTAATAAAATTCAGAGAATTAGTCACAAATGTTTGCAAACACATGTTTAGCTGCTGGCCACGTCACGGCTTCTCCGATACAGCAGTCCTAACCTACATAATAGCAGTGCCCACATAGGGCCATGTAATTTGTCACAGTAGGCCTCATGATAAAGGCTATTACTAAAACACTTCCAGACAGAGAGCTAACTTACCCAGGAGCCACCCCAGGATCTCCCATTGGCACTACAAGGAACAGCATGCCTTCCAAATGCTGCTCCCAATCAATGCTTCTTGCACACAAGCAGACAAACAATTTGGCAGTTGCTCAATCATACCTGGAGATAATTATATATCAGGTGCTGGAAGGGGGAGGGGTCACAGACAAACAACAGACAGAGAGGAGGGGGGTGCAAATCCCCACCCCTAAATTCCCTTCCGCACACTGAAAATTACCTGTAACCATCCCTGAACCTATCTGGTAATAAAATTCAGAGAATTAGTCACAAATGTTTGCAAACACATGTTTAGCTGCTGGCCACGTCACGGCTTCTCCGATACAGCAGTCCTAACCTACATAATAGCAGTGCCCACATAGGGCCATGTAATTTGTCACAGTAGGCCTCATGATAAAGGCTATTACTAAAACACTTCCAGACAGAGAGCTAACTTACCCAGGAGCCACCCCCAGGATCTCCCATTGGCACAACAAGGAACAGCATGCCTTCCAAATGCTGCTCCCATTCAATGCCTCTTGCACACAAGCAGACAAACAATTTGGCAGTTGCTCAATCATACCTGGAGATAATTATATATCAGGTGCTGGAAGGGGGAGGGGTCACAGACAAACAACAGACAGAGAGGAGGGGGGTGCAAATCCCCACCCCTAAATTCCCTTCCGCACACTGAAAATTACCTGTAACCATCCCTGAACCTATCTGGTAATAAAATTCAGAGAATTAGTCACAAATGTTTGCAAACACATGTTTAGCTGCTGGCCACGTCACGGCTTCTCCGATACAGCAGTCCTAACCTACATAATAGCAGTGCCCACATAGGGCCATGTAATTTGTCACAGTAGGCCTCATGATAAAGGCTATTACTAAAACACTTCCAGACAGAGAGCTAACTTACCCAGGAGCCACCCCCAGGATCTCCCATTGGCACTACAAGGAACAGCATGCCTTCCAAATGCTGCTCCCATTCAATGCCTCTTGCACACAAGCAGACAAACAATTTGGCAGTTGCTCAATCATACCTGGAGATAATTATATATCAGGTGCTGGAAGGGGGAGGGGTCACAGACAAACAACAGACAGAGAGGAGGGGGTGCAAATCCCCACCCCTAAATTCCCTTCCGTACACTGAAAATTACCTGTAACCATCCCTGAACCTATCTGGTAATAAAATTCAGAGAATTAGTCACAAATGTTTGCAAACACATGTTTAGCTGCTGGCCACGTCACGGCTTCTCCGATACAGCAGTCCTAACACTGCTGTGAGGTCTAGTGGTGGTGCCCCATCCTCTGGCTATGCTGCTGTAGTCGCTGCTCTCCCCCTTTCAGCACCTTCATCTCAATCTGACTTTTTTTGAAAGTTGGATTGAGATGGTCATTGGATAGGTCCTGTCGGATCCATTCCGACAAATTCATATTGGAATGGATCCGACTTTAATTGAATATACCCGTTAGGCTATCAACTGTATTTTGTCAGAAAATAACTATCCCCCTGGTGAACACTGGGAGAGTATGTGTTGAGGAAGATTTACTGCATGGTTGGAAGGTCTGAATAGAAGTGAATGTAAAATATACACTGCTCAAAAAAATAAAGGGAACACTAAAATAACACACCATCTGAATGAATGAAATATTCTTATTAAATACTTTGATCTTTACATAGTTGAATGTGCTGACAACAAAATCATACAAAAATGATCAATGGAAATCAAATTTATTAACCCATGGAGGTCTGGATTTGGAGTCACACTCAAAATTAAAGTGGAAAAACACACTACAGGCTGATCCATCTTTAATGTAATGTCCTTAAAACAAGTCAAAATGAGGCTCAGTAGTGTGTGTGGTCTCCACGTGCCTGTATGACCTCCCTACAATGCCTGGGCATGCTCCTGATGAGGTGGCGGATGGTCTTCTGAGGGATCTCCTCCCAGACCTGGACTAAAGCATCCGCCAACTCCTGGACAGTCTGTGGCACAACGTGGCGTTGGTGGATGGAGCGAGACATGATGTCCCAGATGTGCTCAATTGGATTCAGGTCTGGGGAACGGGTGGGCCAGTCCATAGCATCAATGTCTTCGTCTTGCAGGAACTGCTGACACACTCCAGCCACATGAGGTCTAGCATAGTCTTGCATTAGGAGGAACCCAGGGCCATCCGCACCAGCATATGGTCTCACAAGGGGTCTGAGGACCTCATCTCGGTACCTAATGGCAGTCAGGCCACCTCTGGCGAGCACATGGAGGGCTGTGCGGCCCCCCAAAGAAATGCCACCCCACACCATTACTGACCCACTGCCAAACCGGTCATGCTGAAGGATGTTGCAGGCAGCAGAACGTTCTCCTTTTGGCGTCTCCAGACTCTGTCACGTCTGTCACATGTGCTCAGTGAGAACCTGCTTTCATCTGAGAAGAGTACAGGGCGCCAGTGGCGAATTTGCCAATCTTGGTGTTCTCTGGCAAATGCCAAACGTCCTGCACGGTGTTGGGCTGTAAGCACAAACCCCACCTGTGGACGTCGGGCCCTCATTCCACCCTCATGGAGTCTGTTTCTGATCATTTGAGTGGACGCATGCACATTTGTGGCTTGCTGGAGGTCATTTTGCAGGGCTGTGGCAGTGCTCCTCCTGTTCCTCCTTGCACAAAGGCGGAGGTAGCGGTCCTGCTGCTGGGTTGTTGCCCTCCTACGGCCTCCTCCATGTCTCCTGATGTACTGGCCTGTCTCCTGGTAGCGCCTCCATGCTCTGGACACTACGCGGACAGACACAGCAAACCTTGCCACAGCTCGCATTGTTGTGCCATCCTGGATGAGCTGCTCTACCTGAGCCACTTGTGTGGGTTGTAGACTCTGTCTCATGCTACCACTAGAGTGAAAGCACCGCCTGCTTTCAAAAGTGACCAAAACATCAGCCAGAAAGCATAGGAGCTGAGAAGTGGTCTGTGGTCACCACTTGCAGAACAACTCTTTTATTGGGAGTGTCTTGCTAATTGCCTATAATTTCCACCTGTTGTCTATTTCATTTGCACAACAGCATGTGAAATTGATTGTCAGTGTTGCTTCCTAAGTGGACAGTTTGATTTCACAGAAGTGTGATTGACTTGGAGTTACATTGTGCTGTTTAAGTGTTCCCTTTATTTTTTTGAGCAGTGTATATGGACACTGTACACTGCCCCTTCCCAACCAATGTGCATTTTATGTGTTTATTCTATGTGTGTTGTATGATAGATAGAACTTTGGTTTATTTAAACATTCTGTACATTCAGAGGGCTTATTCTACACTGTTAATCCAATTAAATGTGAGTCTTATATTTTGACTGCTTTATTTTATTTAATTCATACAAGTGTTAGATTTGATCAGTCTCGAGCAGATCAGAAAGTATGTATAGCCTGCTGTTATGTAAATAAGGCACCCATTTATCAAGTGTTGGAGGGTGATAAAGTACCAACCAATCAGCTCCTGTTGTTTTTTAAAAATGACAGGAGCTGATTGGTTGGTAATTTATTACTGTGCTATTTATCACTCTCCAAGGCTTGATAAATCTGGGCCTAAGTATACATCATGCTACAGTTAAAACTGGCTATAAAGTAATTTGTGGTAAACGTATACGGAAATTGACTATTTTGCAGAAAGTTATCGGACACATCTACACCCGCATATTTAAATTTGGGTATCAATAGTGCTGCATACTGTTAAAATACCGGATCTGTACATACCCTAACCAGGTCCGATGCAAGGTCTCTCTGCATCCTAGGCAAAGCTTCAGCCTAGTGCCCCCTATCCTGTAATCCACTCCTCCCACCACCATCACCAGCTCTCGAAAGGGAGATGCAGGTGGCCACTAGGTGGGTAGGAGTAAATTTCATCATTGTACTCTTATAAAAGGGACAACACTCAAGGACTTTTAAAGTAAAAAAGCATATTGTAAAGTTTACAAAGTCACAAAATTCTATTGGCATGGAGGCACTGGTGCAGCCTGATAGCAGCGGCTGGACCTAATTAGACCTGCAGCAACATCCAGCACAGTCCTTATGTTTTGTGATAGATGAATTCAGTGGCGCCCTCAAGGAGCTGGTGCCACTAAGCAGCCGCCTAAACCTGCCTAATCGTAGAGCCGACCCTTACCCTAAGTATTATCTTGGGTAATCTAAGTGCCGTTTAATACCATACTTCTTCTGATATCTAAGCACTTATAACTATTGGAACATTATGGACTCTAAGGCTGTAGTGGCTTATGTATATGGATCCCAAAAATTAATGTCTGCCGTATGCGCTTATCTGGATATCCAGAAAACATGACTTGCTGCTAACCCTACAATTCCCAGGCGTTTAGGATTTATTACACCATTCTTGAATGATGTAATAAATAAACACTATCTACTAAATTATGAGTCATACCATATCTTTTAGGCAATGATACTATTCCAAAGTGATACTATTTGTGTTTAACATTTGTGGCAGTTCTATTTGTAACAACTCAGTGACTACACTGATACAGTTACATTGCATCATATTATTATTATTATTATTATTATTATTGTTGTTATTATCCTTTATATGGCACAAGGGATCTGCAGTGCACAATTACAGAGCACATAAATAATCAAAACAGGAATACAGTGACTTATAGCTGACAACAATATAGAACAAGTAAAGGGTAAATAAACATAGCTGAGGCAGGAGATGAAAGTGAACTAATTATTAGGGTGGCAGAAAACCACTTGATTTGTTTTCTTTGATATGTTTGTTAACTATGTAAGAAATGTGATTTTTTTTTTGTGTGCGTTACTAAATCTTTATACACGTTTAAACTGGCATCTCGGCTTCATAGTTTAATTTGACCCCACAAGCGCAGTAATCTAACAGTGAATTAAGGATCACATAAAAAAAATGATCTGGATATACAGGGATTATTGTTAACAATAACCGACTGTTGATCAGTACCCAAGGTTTCTCTTTTTCTTCATCTGTTCATTCTATATTTTTGGGGCTATATATCTGTTTTGTGCAGAATCTAATACTACAACAAGAGCCTGTGAGGATTGGTGGAGCAGCTTATGATCCCCTATTAGCAACAGCATAGTACAGTGGTTGGGTTCTCCATGTCTGTGCTGTGACATGGCGCCCCTGCCGTTCCTGTACATACAGCAGCAGCATACTGTAGATGGAAGAAGGTGGACACACACACACGTGTTTTTCCACCACCCGTGTTTCCCAGACGTTGCATGTGGTATTTGAGAAACGTATCCATCCCTCTTCTTAAAATACAATAATTGCCAGTGAGGAGGGGTATCGTTTGTGAGCTCTAGATTACTGGTTCTGATTGGTAGAGTGCATTTTGTAACCCAGGCGCGTATACTACCAGGGCCTTCTTAACAGCAGTGTAGGCCCCTGGGCACAGCAATCCACTGGGCCCCCTACCCATCCTCCAGCAGTAGAGGTGGGGGTGCTATCAGTGGCAGCTTTGATGTCCCGTGGGCGGTAGGGGGTGTTCTATCTTCCGCTCAGCATGTAGGACCTGGAGCAGTAATTTCTGCTAATTACTCCTTTACTGCACAGATGGGGCTAAACTGTAGAAGGGGGGCATTGGGATGAATGAAGAAGCCCTGGTACATGACTTCCAGGGTGGTAGGGGGTGTTTAATACGTAGGGGAGGGGTGGATAGTGGAGTGGGCTTAATATTTATCATTTTCTGGTGGGAGGGTAGCTTGCTTAACTGCAGATATCTCAAGTTCCTGAAAATATATTTTTTAGCTTTAAATGGGATAAAAAACTAGAGAGTCCCACCTTTCAGGAGGTACTGGGGACTTAGGGATCAGAGTTCAGGAGCCAGAACAATTCACCAACGAAAATCTAAAACTGCATATTAGGTGTGTGGAGCTGGAGCAGGGACCGGCTGCTGGAAGGCTGATATCTCTAGTTCTGGGCATAGTAGAGACAAGCTGCCAATGTTCACCAGAAGGGGAGAGTCTCAGCTTTTGGTTTATAACCTCATAAAATCTCTAAGCCAGACAGAACCCGAGATATCTGGCTGGGAAGAGCAATTAACAGGCTTGGATTGGGACCACTGCTTTCAAGATATCTCCGGTTCCCCAGGGACGATTTTCAAAAATCTGGTACCCCTGGAAAGAGGGGACCATCAGCTATCAGCCTAGGACCCTTATACTCCTGGGGCCCTTGGGCAAGAGCCCATTGAGCCCATATGAAAAGACGGCCATGTATACTACTGCTTCCTCCCGGTGTAACCCAGGCGCGTATACTACTGCTGCCTCCCGGTGTAACCCAGGTGTAGTGTTCATGCTAGGCTGTTTTAGAAGGGCACCGTGCCCTGCCCGATTTCTTTAAGGGCAAAATCCGCCCTGCCCTTTCTGCGGCATCCTGCTAGAACAGCCGCCCGCTTCTTGCCCTCCCAGCGTGTAAAGATGCCGTGCGCATGCGCGCGGGATCCATTCATGCTAAGAGCTGTGACGCCGCCGCTAGCCCATGCCCCGTTTTAACATCTGTGGGCTGAATCGCCCACTTTCATTTCGTGAAATTGACCACACCCCTATTTTGCTTGGCCACACCCCTTTTTTTTAAGCGCGCAGCTTTGCCGCACACGCTTGTGCCCCTCACAGTCCAGTACCCTGCCCTGCCCATATTCTAGAGTGAACACTACAGGCACATATACTAATGTTCTCTCCCGGTATAACCCAGGCACATAGACTACTGCTCTCTGCCGGGGTAACCCAGGCACATATACCACTGTTCTCTCCTGATGTAACCCAGGCATATACACAACAGCTTGAAGTGGGCAGCGAGGTAGACCTCTTTTTCTTTATATACTGTGCTAGGTGGCACCTATAATGGCTGGTCACTCCTCTCTAGTCACGTGGACACACCCCTTCCAGCATATGGCAATGCCCCTTAGTGGGCCCCTGTGATCGCATTTCCCTGGTGGGCCCTTCATGCCCCAGTCCGACACTGGGTCTAAGCATCACCATGATATCTCATTATGGTATGCAATTATTCCAAAATATGGAAAAATACGATATCCAAAATACTTCTGGTCCCAGGCATTTTGGATATGGGATACTCAACCTGTACCGACATTTTTTTCTGCTAATTTTTCATTATGTTGTGTTGTCTACGCCCAATCCATCATGAATAAAAATTGTATTCTTGACATATTAAGGTAATTGTTGGTAGGTCTAGAGCAATCCATTGCAAAAGTATTGTTTTTTTGCCAGCAGTTGCCAATTAACGGGTCTATTGGATGGAGATAAAGTCGCTGGAGATAAAGTACCAGCCGATCGGCTCCTAACTGCTATGTCACAGACTGTGTTTGAAAAATGACAGTTAGGAGCTGATTGGCTGGAACTTTATCCCCACTGACTTTATCTCCATCCAAGGCTTAGTAAATAGACCCCTTAATGAGTAGTAAACAAGTGCCTTTTCAGAGGTGGTCAGTAGCATTATCAGCGTATATATTCCAAAATGCCCATTCTTTGCAACCATAAAGTTTATATGTAATGTACGATTACAATATTCCTGAAGTTTGGTCCAAATGATTTGAACTTTGAGACAGTCCCGAAGACAAAGTAATATATCTGCATTAAGAGTCTGACATTTATAGCATTTAGAATTCAGGACTTATCCAATAAGGAATTTTAATTTAGGTGTAAGATAAGATTTATTTTCCATATAAGAAGTTGACAACTGTTTATCCATTTTAACATACAATGTTAACATAGTCAGCATGGTCGGGATCCGGACTGAAAGTCGACAGTAACTAGGTCGACAATGTCTAGGTCGACCACTATTGGTCGAAAGTAACTAGGCCGACAGGGTGTCTAGGTCGACAGGGTCTTTAGGTCGACATGTTCTAGGTCGACAGGTCAAAAGGTCGACATGAGTTTTTCCCACTTTTTTCTTTTTTTGAACCTTTTCATACTTAACGATCCACGAGGACTACGATTGGAACGGTAATCTGTGCCGAGTGAAGCGGTAGCGGAGCGAAGGCACCATGCCCGAAGCATGGCGAGCGCAGCGAGCCATGCGAGGGGACGCGATGCACTAATTGGGGTTCCCGGTCACTCTACGAAGAAAACAACACCAAAATAACATTAAAAACTCATGTCGACCTTTTGACCTGTCGACCTAGAGCATGTCGACCTAAAGACCCTGTCGAGCTAGACACCCTGTCGACCTAGTTACTGTCGACCAATAGTGGTCGACCTAGACATTGTCGACCTAGTTACTGTCGACTTTCAATACCACACCCGCGTGGTCAGATCCAGAAAATCTACCAGCTATTTCATAAGGGCCACAGTACCCGACACAGTATTGAGTTTTGTCCTCAAATGTGAGTACTGTAAATGTAAGAGTTCGAGAAAACAGACAATGCGTTATCTAAACCACAGTTCGTATCGGTAGCTGGCAATGCATTTTCAGCGGGTTCGGTTCTCAGAGAACCAAACCCTACCGGACTTCACCACCTGTGCCCGACTCTGAGTCAGGCTCAAGTTTTCCCGCCTGACTCGGAAACCAGAACGAGGCAAAACGTCATCATCCCGCTGTCAGATTCTCGCGGGGTTTGGATTCCATATAAAGACCTGTGCGTCGCCGCCATTTTATCTCCAGTCTCGGAGAGTGCAGGAGAGAATGTGTCCTCAGTGTCTGTGTGGGGTGGCAATTCCAGTGCTGTCTTGTGCTGCTCAGTCCAGTGTAGTGTCTTATGCTGCATCAGTCCAGCCAGTCACAGTGGTGGTGTCCCCTGCTGCTATATGTCCACAGTGCTGCTGTTTAAGTCCCTTGCAGTTTTGCTGTGTTGTCTTGCATCAGACCAGGGGTAGTGTCTTGTGCAGCATCAGTCCAGTGACCAGTCACAGTGGTGGTGTCCTCTGCTGCCAGTTTGTGCAAGGAGAGATTGATTGCTTCTTTTTTGGTGGCTCAAACAAACTAGTCATTTCAGCCACAGTCGTGTGGCAGACCCTGTCGCTGAAATGATCGGTTTGTTAAAGTGTGCATGTCCTGTTTATACAACATAAGGGTGGGTGGGAGGGCCCAAGGACAATTCCATCTTGCACCTCTTTTTCTTCTTTGCATCATGTGCTGTTTGGGGACTAGTTTTTTAAAGTGCCATCCGGTCTGACACTGCCGTACAACTCCAGGGGTACTGCCGTATAAGTCCAGGAGTACTGCCGTATAAGTCCAGTCCAGTGGTGCTGTCTTGTGCTGCATCAGTCCAGTGATGGTGTCTTGCGTCTTGTGCTGCCATAACTCCAGTGGTGATGTCCTGTGTTGTATATTATTTACTCCAAATAAAAGGGTTATATACATTACTTATATTATTATCCAAATCATTTTTACAGGGTTTGCCCTGTGTGGTGTAGGGGTACACTCACCTGTGCTGCATATTATTATAATAGCTTCAAATAAAAGGGTTGTTATTATTATCTAAATTAATTTTCCAGACTTTGCCATGTGTGTGTTTGGTTTAGGGGTACGCTATCCTGTGCCACCAATATTGTGCGTGTATTACATCTGGGCAAATTCCAGCACGTCCCATGTTGTTTGTGCCGCACACTTGGGTCGCTTAGCTTAGTCATACAGCTACCTCATTGCACCTCATTTTCTTCTTTGCATGATGTGCTGTTTGGGGCCTAGTTTTGTACGTGGAGGTATTGTGACCACCTGTCTCCTGACATCCCTGCTTTTTTTCTGTGGATTTGATAATATAATGATAGAGTATTCCCTAACCAACAGATAACAGATAAACAGGGTATTTATCTATCTACAGATGGTGCCACGCTAATCGTGGCTCCGTCTGTGCCAGGGCAGGCGCATCTATCGCCGAGTCTGGGGCGCACTTGTGTCCGTGACATGCATGCGACCCATTCACTAGAATGGGAGCATCTCTGTGCGCCAGGAGTGCTCGTATGCGATTGAGCCGCACTAGATGAGTGCGGCTCCACCTGTATCTATCTATCTATCTATCTATCTATCTATCTATCTATCTATCTATCTATCTATCTATCTATCTATCTATGTATATATGTGTGTATGTATGTGTGTATATATATATATATATATATATATTATTTTTTTTAAATACAGCTTCAAGTGCCTGGTCCATTGTTGTTATTCACTGAGAGAAATGCTGTGGGAGTATAGTACAAGGCATTAAAAATTTGCATAAATACTGTATGTCTCTGAATTGTTGATAATAAAATATAGTGCGACCAAGACACTATGTCAAATGCCTTGTTTGGAATTTTTACACAAATATAACTTTCAAATAGACCTGCTTTTGGCCGGTGTGTTTGGAGAAGCATGCACGGATCAGTGAGGTCCATGCCAGGGACGTGCGGTGAGCTAAATGGCTCAGGAGGCACTGGCTAACCCAGGAGCCAGATTTACATGCAATATATGAGCCAAAGTGTACATCTGGGCATTATACACAGGTGCAGCAGTATAAACTCCTGGAAATCTGGTGAGTTTTGATTAGAGATGTGTGGAAAGGATACACAGGTGAGGCACTGCCTCACCTGCCATAGACTTTTTACTCCAGAGTTTGGGCTATAAAAATTATTAGAATAATGCAAAGCAGATAATTCAAACAAATTTTCAGTAATTTTCATATATTTTATTCAGTCAAAACTCTGGTTTAAACGTAAGTATGGCAGGAAAGGCTCTGCCTAACCCCACCGCACGTCACTGGTCCATGCATGCTTCTCTGTATAAAAGTGTAGAAGAGTGTTAAAAATAAAAAATAAAAAATTGCACACGCACAGTCATATATACTTACCTACATCCCACGTAGAGAATTGGTTCCCTTATCCACATAGAATCCATAGGTGACCTGTAAAAATAAATAAAAAATGCCGGACCCACATGTGACTACTGTCAGTAGAGGGACCCACCAGCCAAACAGGAGCCGCTGCCATAGCAGCAAATTTCTGATTGGCTTTTCTCTCCCAGGGCACAGCCAGTCGCGTTTTGCCTATAGGAGTGAATGGAGGCACTTGGCTCCATATAATCCTATGGTGAGAACCGATTAATTGGAAAAACCACAAGGCTCAGACCCAATTTATCTTGTGGTGAGAGGGGGGGGGGACCTGGGTTTCATCCCTGGCCCTTGGGTGCCTGGAGGGCGGGACTCCTTTATTGTGGAGGGGGGGGGGGGTCCCACTTCCCCAGGGAACCCCGGCCAGGGTTAGAAAATGTGTCCCTTGGCTGTGGCATTATCTGCTTGACTATTGGAGCCTGGTGCTGGTTTAAATAATATGGTGGACCCCTACGTCCTGTTTCCCTTGAATTTTTGGCACCAGGACTGATCCAAGAGCCCTGTGCTGATTTTTAAAATGCTGGGAAGCCCTACACAATTTGTTCCCGGTATTTTAACAACCAGGACCATCTCAAAAAGTCCAGGGGTGGTTATGCTTAGGAGGGGGCAATCCACGCAGGTTATTTGCAGATGTTTAACTCTTTTAGACACTTTACAGAATGAAGCCCTGCGCGGATCACAATGATCCGGCCGAGCTTCATTGTGTCATAATCGTCAGTGTTTTAAAAAACTCCCCCATAAAACACTGCCCTGCAGTATGAATGACATCAACAGCAGAAAAATCAAATTAAACAAACATGGTAGTTTAGTAAATTACCGCATTTATTCTACAAAAGTTGCAATTTGGAATAGCCGTTGTCAGCCGAGATTGATCTCGGCTGAAATGCGGAAGCATAGTAAATTTACCCCTAAGAATTTGTGTTAATTTATCTGCATGTGAATTAAAAGGAATGACAAAATCATATTAAAATAGGGATGTGCACTGACCCCTTTGTTTTGGTTTTGGATCTGCATTAACTTTGTGTTTTGGTTTTGCCACAACTCACAATATTGTTTTCATCCAGTTCAGGCCAAAAGGTTGCAACAAGCTAGCTGTCTGAGGAAGCTAAGCGACAGCAGTGGGTTGGCACACACACGTGGCTGGCTGTTCAATTCAAATATGACACATCTGGGAAACAGAGTAGCAGTGCAGTGGCAGACATGATGTCAGTTTAACAAACTTTATTACCCCATAGACAGTAACCAAGAATGTTTTCATTAATCAAGAACTAGCTCAGAGACCTGAGGGCATTACAGGCAAAAGGAGGTAATAAAATAAGAATAAAAAAATTATTGATTGATTAAAAATTAACCTTTGTGTATGTGTGTGTCCATGTGGTAGGCAACTGTATGGTCCACTAGGGCAGAGACTAATATGAATGACTAAATATTCTCTGTGAGACAGTGGCGTAAGTTCATTTTCATCGCCCCAGGGCAAGTTAGAGTTTGGATCCCCTCCCCTAAAAAAGAAAAAAGTGCCAGGACAGTGGTGACAGGGCCAGTACTGAGATGAAAGGGAAAGTCCAGTGGGGCCAAGACAGACTAAGACAGAGTGGACAGGCGCATGACAGAGGTGACAGGGCCAGGACAGAACAGAGGGGCAGCAGAGATGGGTGACAGGACCAGGACAGAGGGGACAGGGAGAGTACATGGATGACAGGGCCATGACATGAGGGAAGGGTGTCAGGGACAGGACAGAACAGAAGGGACAGGAGAGAGGGGTCTCAGGGACAAGACAGAGGTGACAGGGCCAATACAGAGAGGACAGGGACAGTCCAGTAGGGAAGAACAAAAATGACAGAACCAAGATAGAAACCCAAGATAGAGGGGACAGAGACAAGAGAGGTGATAAGACTAGGACATAGGTGACAGGGCCAGGACAGACTGGACTGGGACAGAACAGGGGTGACATGTGCAAAACCAGGACAGAGGTACCAGTACATAACTGAATGGATAGGAGAGAGGGTTAACAGGGCCAGGACAGAGTTGATAGAGTCAGGACAGGGACATGGTTTGCAGGGACAGGACAGAGGGGACAGAATGGAAGGGTCAGCAGAAAGAGATGACAGGGCCAGCAGCACAAAGGTGACAGGGACAGGACAGCAGTGACAGTGACAGGAAAAAGGGGAGACAGGGCCAGCAAAGAGGTGGCAGGGATGGGAAAGTACAGGGGTAGGAAAGAGGGGTGACATGACCATCAGAGGTATGACGGGGTCAGGACAGGGGTAAAAGGGACTGGATAGAGGGGAGAGGGACAGAACAGAAGGGTCAGCTGAGAGAGATGACAGTGTCGGCAAGAGGTGACAAGGACAGGGGTGACAGGAGAGAGGGGAGACAGGGCCAGCACAGAGGTGACAGGGACAGGATGGGGTGACAGTGACAGGAGAGAGGGGAGGCAGTGTCAGCACAGAGGTGACAGAGATGGGACAGGACAGGGTGACAGGGACAGGCATGATAGGCCAGCAGAGAAGTGACAGGGACAGGACAGGGGTGACGGGATCACTTGTTACAGCAGCAGTAGAGGCCAGAAGTGTGTGAAGGAGCCACTCGCTGTATGTGATGTGGTAGTGTTTGAAGGAGACACTGTTCCCCACCGCTGGCAGTGCTGCAGATAGCTGTGGTGGCAGCTGGGACGCTGTGCTGGGTGATGATAGTGCGGCACAGCCCGTAACTAGTCCCTGGGCTGTACACACTGCCTCTGCTGATGTGCCTGCCCTCCACTCGGCAGCTCCTGTATATATTATACAGGGCACGGAACGGCCGGAGAACAATGGATGAAGTGCCCGGCGGTGATGGTGCCTGGCAGTGATGGTGCCCGGCGGTGATGGTGCCCTGCGGCAAAAGACTACAGTATCTCCGGCAGTTCCGCCCATTGTCTCTGGCTGTTCCGTCCCTGCTGTGAGACCTGCCATCAAAAAGACAATACAAGAATAAATAAATGATTGAATGATTGAAAATTAAGTGTTGTGTATATGCGAGTCCATGTGGTAGGCAACTGTATGGTCCACTAGGGTAGCGACTGATGTAAATGGCAAAATATTATCTGTGAGGTAATAAAAAGAAATATGCAAAAATGATTGATACATTTGTGAGGCTGTTCTGTAGGGAAGAAAAGGCCATAAATTACAAGAATGATTAATTGATTGATTGATTAATTAATTAAAATTAACACATGTGAGGCACATTTTTTTTATTACAAATAACTTAGTAATGTTGGAGAAATAACCAATAACAATATTTGTCTATGCAAAATAGACCTTCATCAATGTCACAAAAAATATAGCCTACAATGAAAATAAAAGTGGTGCAAGATGGAATTGTCCTTAGGCTTCCCACCCACTTTTATGTTGGTTATTAAAGCGCACAGTCACAGTTTAACAATCCAAGAACTTCAGAGACATGGGGGTATATTTACAAAGATTCTTTTTTTTGCCGATTTGAAGGGTGTTTGAACTCGAATGGTATCGGGTGCATTTTACTGCAACTTTTTGAATCCAGATACGATTATTTACTAAGCTGCCGCTTTTCCCAATTCGGATTTTCCGATGTCGATGTGATTCGTAATGTTTTACGGGAGTAATGAGTAAAACACTGCCTGACAAAACACAAGGAAGCCTGTCCGGATCTGTGAGATCCGTGCAGGGCTTCATTGTGTATCTTAAAAAGGTGTTTAAAGTCGTTAAAAATCAGAAAAAAATTGCGTGGGGTCCCCCCTCCTAAACATAACCAGCCTCCGGCTCCTTGAGCCGGTCCTGGTTGCCAAAATACGGGAATAAAAATGACAGGGGATCCCCCGTATTTTAACAACCAGCACCGGGCTCTGCGCCTGGTCCTGGTGCAAAAAATACGGGGGACAAAAAGAGTAGGGGTCCCCCGTATTTTTTGTACCAGCACCGGGCTCCACTAGCTGGACAGATAATGCCACAGCCGGGGGTCACTTTTATACAGCGCCCTGCGGCCGTGCCATTAAATACCAAACTAGTCACCACTGGCCGGGGTACCCTGGAGGAGTGGGGACCCCTTCAATCAATAGGTCCCCCCCCAGCCACCCAAGGGCCAGGGGTGAAGCCCGAGGCTGTCCCCCCCCATCCAAGGGCTGCGGATGGGGGGCTGATAGCCTTGTTGAAAATGTAAGAATATTGTTTTTTGCAGAAGAACTACAAGTCCCAGCAAGCCTCCCCCGCAAGCCGGTACTTGGAGAACCACAAGTACCAGCATGCGGGGGGGGGGTAGTTCTACTGCAAAAAAAAAACCCAAAGAAAAATGGGACACAGAAACCGTGAAAGTATAACTTTAGTACATAAATTCCAACACACATACTTACCTATGTTTACACGCCGACTCTGGGCTCGTCTCCAATGTCGACGTCCGGGGTACCTGAAAATAAAATTATACTCACCTGATCCAGTGTCCGGTTCTTTTATTATAATCCACGTACTTGGAAAAAAAAAAAAATGCATACCCGACCCAGACGGACTGAAAGGGGTCCCATATTTACACATGGGACCCCTTTCCCCGAATGCAGAGACCCCCCATGACTCCTGTCACAGAATGGTCCCTTCAGCCAATCAGGAAGCGCCACTTCGTGGCACTCTCCTGATTGGCTGTATGCGCGTCGGAGCTGTCAGATTCGCATTGCACAGCTCCCTCCATTAGTTTCAATGGTGGGAACTTTGCGGTCAGCGGTGGGGTTACCCGCGGTCAGTTTTTACACTAAACAGACCCTTTCCCATAGATAACCATGCACAGATCTCACTGATCCGTGCATGGGTATCCAAACTCGACTGGAAAAAGCAGGTCTATTTCTCTAACGTCCTAAGTGGATGCTGGGGACTCCGTAAGGACCATGGGGAATAGCGGCTCCGCAGGAGACTGGGCACATCTAAAGAAAGCTTTAGGACTATCTGGTGTGCACTGGCTCCTCCCCCTATGACCCTCCTCCAAGCCTCAGTTAGATCTCTGTGCCCGAACGAGAAGGGTGCACACTAGGGGCTCTCCTGAGCTTCTTAGTGAAAGTTTTAGATTAGGTTTTTTATTTTCAGTGAGACCTGCTGGCAACAGGCTCACTGCATCGAGGGACTAAGGGGAGAAGAAGCGAACTCACCTGCGTGCAGAGTGGATTGGGCTTCTTAGGCTACTGGACATTAGCTCCAGAGGGACGATCACAGGCCCAGCTTGGATGGGTCCCAGAGCCGCGCCGCCGGCCCCCTTACAGAGCCAGAAGGCAGAAGAGGTCCGGAAAATCGGCGGCAGAGGACGTCCTGTCTTCAACAAGGTAGCGCACAGCACTGCAGCTGTGCGCCATTGCTCTCAGCACACTTCACACTTCGGTCACTGAGGGTGCAGGGCGCTGGGGGGGGGGCACCCTGAGACGCAATAAAAACACCTTGGATGGCAAAAAAATGCATCACATATAGCTCCTGGGCTATATGGATGCATTTATCCCCTGCCAGAATCCATAAAAAAGCAGGAGAAAAGTCCGCGAAAAAGGGGCGGAGCCTATCTCCTCAGCACACTGGCGCCATTTTCCCTCACAGCTCCGTTGGAGGGAAGCTCCCTGTCTCTCCCCTGCAGTCACTACACTACAGAAAGGGTTAAAAACAGAGAGGGGGGCACTAATTAGGTGCAGTATTAACTATACAGCAGCTATAAGGGGAAAAACACTTATATAAGGTTATCCCTGTATATATATAGCGCTCTGGTGTGTGCTGGCAAACTCTCCCTCTGTCTCCCCAAAGGGCTAGTGGGGTCCTGTCCTCTATCAGAGCATTCCCTGTGTGTGTGCTGTATGTCGGTACTTTTGTGTCGACATGTATGAGGAGAAAAATGATGTGGAGACGGAGCAGATTGCCTGTAATAGTGATGTCACCCCCTAGGGGGTCGACACCTGAGTGGATGAACTGTTGGAAGGAATTACGTGACAGTGTCAGCTCTGTATAAAAGACAGTGGTTGACATGAGACAGCCGGCTACTCAGCTTGTGCCTGTCCAGACGTCTCATAGGCCGTCAGGGGCTCTAAAGCGCCCGTTACCTCAGATGGCAGATATAGACGCCGACACGGATACTGACTCCAGTGTCGACGGTGAAGAGACGAATGTGACTTCCAGTAGGGCCACACGTTACATGATTGAGGCAATGAAAAATGTTTTACACATTTCTGATAATACGAGTACCACCAAAAAAGGGGTATTATGTTCGGTGAGGAAAAACTACCTGTAGTTTTCCTGAATCTGAGAAATTAAATGAGGTGTGTGATGATGCGTGGGTTTCCCCCGATAACAACGGATAATTTCTAAAATGTTATTGGCATTATATCCTTTCCCGCCAGAGGTTAGGGTGCGTTGGGAAACACCCCCTAGGGGGGATAAAGCGCTCACACGCTTGTAAGGGCTCTACCTTCGCTTGAGATGCCGCCCTTAAGGATCCTGCTGATAGAAAGCAGGAGGGTATCCTAAAAGGTATTTACACACATACTGGTGTTATACTGCGACCAGCAATCGCCTCAGCCTGGATGTGCAGTGCTGGGTTGGCGTGGTCGGATTCCCTGACTGAAAATATTGATACCCTAGATAGGGACAGTATATTTTTGCCTATAGAGCATTTAAAAGATGCATTTTTATATATGCGTGATGCACAGCGGAATATTTGCCGACTGGCATCAAGTCTAAGCGCGTTGTCCATTTCTACCAGTAGAGGGTTATGGACACGTCAGTGGTCAGGTGATGCGTATTCCAAACGGCATTTGGAAGTATTGCTTTATTAAGGGAGGAGTTATTTGGGGTCGGTCTTTCAGACCTCGTGGCCACGGCAACAGCTGGGTATTCCACGTTTGTACCCCAGGTCGCCTCTCAACATGAGAAGACGCCGTATTATCAGGCGCAGTCTTTTCGTGGACAAGCGGGCAAAAGGTTCCTCATTTCTGCCCCGTGACAGAGGGAGAGGAAAAAGGCTGCAGAAATCAGCCAGTTCCCAGGAACAGAAACCCTCTCCCGCCTCTGCCAAGCCCTCAGTATACGCTGGGGCTTTACAAGCAGAATCAGGCACGGTGTGGGGCCCGTCTCAATGAATTTCAGCGCGCAGTGGGCTCACTCGCAAGTAGACCCCTGGATCCTTCAGGTGATATCTCAGGGGTACAAATTAGAATTCGAGACGTCTCCCCCTCGCCGTTTCCTAAAGTCGGCTTTACCGATGTCTCCTTCTGACAGGGAGACAGTTTTGGAAGCCATTCACAAGCTGTATTCCCAGCAGGTGATAATCAAGATACCCCTCCTGCAACAGGGAACGGGGTATTATTCCACACTGTTGTGGTACCGAAGCCGGATGGCTCGGTGAGACCGATTCTAAATCTAAAATCTTTGAACACTTACGTACAGAGGTTCAAATTCAAGATTGAGTAACTCAGAGCAGTGATTGCGAACCTGGAAGAAGGGGACTACATGATGTCTCGGGACATCAAGGATGCTTACCTTCATGTCAAAATGTACCCTTCTCACCAAGGGTACCTCAGGTTTATGGTACAGAACTGTCACTATCAGTTCAGACGCTGCCGTATGGATGGTACACGGCACCCCGGGTCTTTACCAAGGTAATGGCCGAAATGATGATATTCCTTCGAAGGAAGTGAATTTTAGTTATCCCTTCCTTGGACAATTCCCTGATAAGGGTAAGATCCAGGGAACAGTTGGAGGTCGGTGTAGCACAATCTCAGGTAGTGTTGCGGCAGCACGATTGGATTCTCAATATTCCAAAATCGCACCTGGTTCTGACGACGTGTCTTCTGTTCCTAGGGATGATCCTGGACACAGTCCAGAAAAAGGTGTTTCTCCCGGAGGAGAAAGCCAGGGAGTTATCCGAGCTAGTCAGGAACCTCCTAAAACCGAGCCAAGTCTCAGTGCATCAATGCACAAGGGTTCTGGGTAAAATGGTGGCTTCCTACGAAGCAATCCCATTCGGCAGATTCCACGCAAGAACTTTCCAGTGGGACCTGCTGGACAAATGGTCCGGATCGCATCTTCAGATGCATCAGCGGATAACCCTGTCACCAAGGACAAGGGTGTCCCTCCTGTGGTGGTTGCAGAGTGCTCATCTTCTAGAGGGCCGCAGATTAGGCATTCAGGACTGGGTCCTGGTGACCACTGATGCCAGCCTGCGAGGCTGGGGAGCAGTCACACAGGGAAGGAATATCCAGGGCTTATGGTCAAGCCTGGAGACATCACTTCACATAAATATCCTGAAGCTAAGGGACATTTACAATGCTCTAAGCTTAGCAAGACCTCTGCTTCAAGGTCAGCCGGTGTTGATCCAGTCGGACAACATCACGGCAGTCACCCACGTATACAGACAGGGTGGCACAAGAAGCAGGAGGGCAATGGCAGAAGCTGCAAGGATTCTTCGCTGGGCGGAAAATCATGTGATAGCACTGTCAGCAGTATTCATTCCGGGAGTGGACAACTGGGAAGCAGACTTCCTCAGCACGACCTCCACCCGGGAGAGTGGGGACTTCACCCAGAAGTCTTCCACATGATTAAAAACTCGACAGGTATTGCGCCAGGTCCAGGGACCCTCAGGCAATAAGCTGTAGACGCTCTGGTAACACCGTGGGTGTACCAGTCAGGGTATGTGTTCCCTCCTCTGCCTCTCATACCCAAGGTACTGAGATTGATAAGATGGAGAGGAGTAAGCACTATATTCGTGGTTCCGGATTGGCCAAGAAGGACTTGGTAACCGGAACTTCAAGAGATGCTCACGGAGGATCCGTGGCCTCTACCTCTAAGAAGGGACCTGCTCCAGCAAGGACCCTGTCTGTTCCAAGACTTACCGCGGCTGCGTTTGACGGCATGGCGGTTGAACGCCGGATCCTGAAGGAAAAAAAGGCATTCCGGATGAAGTCATCCCTATCCTGATCAAAGCCAGGAAGGATGTAACCGCAAAAACATTATCACCGCAATTGGCGAAAATATGTTGCGTGGTGCGAGGCCAGTAAGGCCCGACGGAGGAAATTCAACTGGGTCGATTCCTACATTTCCTGCAAACAGGAGTGTCTATGGGCCTGAAATTGGGGTCCATTAAGGTTCAAATTTCGGCCCTGTCAATTTTCTTCCAAAAAGAACTAGCTTCAGTCCCTGAAGTTCAGATGTTTGTAAAAGGGGTACTGCATATACAGCCTCCTTTTGTGCCTCCAGTGGCACTTTGGGATCTCAATGTAGTTTTGGGTTCCAAAAGTCACATTGGTTTGAACCACTTAAATCTGTGGAGTTAAAATATCTCACATGGAAAGTGGTCATGCTGTTGGCCCTGGCCTGGGCCAGGCGCGTGTCAGAATTGGCGGCTTTATCCTGAAAAAGCCCTTATCTGATTTTCCATTCGGAAAGGGCGGAATTGAGGACTCGTCCTCAGTTTCTTCCCAAGGTGGTTTCAGCGTCTCACCTGAACCAACCTATTGGTGGTGCCTGCGGCTACTAGGGACTTGGAGGCCTCCAAGTTGCTAGACGTTGTCAGTGCCCTGAAAATATATGTTCCAGGACGGCTGGAGACAGGAAATCTGACTCGCTGTTTATCCTGTGTGCACCCAACAAGCTGGGTGCTCCTGCTTCTAAGCAGACTATTGCTCGTTGGATTTGTAGTACAATTCAGCTTGCACATTCTGTGGCAGGCCTGCCACAGCCAAAAATCTGTAAATGCCCACTCCACAAGGAAGGTGGGCTCATCTTGGGCGGCTGCCCGAGGGGTCTCGGCTTTACAACTTTGCCGAGCAGCTACTTGGTCAGGAGCAAATACGTTTGTAAAATTCTACAAAATTGATATCCTGGCTGAGGAGGACCTGGAGTTCTCTCATTTGGTGCTGCAGAGTCATCCGCACTCTCCCGCCCGTTTGGGAGCTTTGGTATAATCCCCATGGTCCTTACGGAGTCCCCAGCATCCACTTAGGACGTTAAAGAAAATAAGAATTTACTTACCGATAATTCTATTTCTCATAGTCCGTAGTGGATGCTGGGCGCTCATCCCAAGTGCGGATTGTCTGCAATACTTGTACATAGTTATTGTTACAAAAATCGGGTTATTATTGTTGTGAGCCATCTTTCAGAGGCTCCTCTGTTATCATGCTGTTAACTGGGTTCAGATCACAGGTTATACGGTGTGATTGGTGTGGCTGGTATGAGTCTTACCCGGGATTCAAAATCCTTCCTTATTGTGTACGCTCGTCCGGGCACAGTATCCTAACTGAGGCTTGGAGGAGGGTCATAGGGGGAGGAGCCAGTGCACACCAGATAGTCCTAAAGCTTTCTTTAGATGTGCCCAGTCTCCTGCGGAGCCGCTATTCCCCATGGTCCTTACGGAGTCCCCAGCATCCACTACGGACTATGAGAAATAGAATTATCGGTAAGTAAATTCTTATTTTTTTTGCTGCTTTTTTAACGAATGGAAAAAAAACAGACCCGCACTTGAGCACTCAGAGACTAACACCCAAATACGAATGAATAGTGAATGCCCGTATTGTATGAAATAACAGCCACGTTTGACTGATGGTCTATTCATTCGTATTTCGATACTTTGCAAATCAGACTATTACGAATAGTCCAAGCACTGCCGAGATTGGTGCTTAGTGAATTCCCGGATTGGGACTTAGAAAAAAAAAAAACACAAATCGGACAAACTCGAATTCTTAGTAAATATTGGCCCTGGACTGCTTGTTTTGTTTGGGCCCTCACAAACCAATTTTTTTGGAAGGGCTACCTCCAATCACTAATGAGGAGGTTGATGATGAAGGTGTTAATTAAATTACCGTTTATAAAATAAATTTATTGAACTTGCTGCAAATGACGTAACATGGAGGAGGCACCTAGATAGTAAACGTCCCTACCTCTGCTAATTTTGGCCTCACAAACGGTGCAGAATAATAATCCCACACCCAAAAGGTGTCTTTTTATGGCTCTTATGCCCAGGCATCACAATGGCTTTCTTTTTATCATGGGCAAGAACTGCTGACACTGGTAACTGGCTTACACAAATAACATTATGAACATCCTCATCCTCCTCATTAGCATCAGAGAGTACACAAATACTCCCCCCCCCCATCCTGTTCCACACTAGTATCTTCAATTTCTATTAGGTCCTCATCACCATCTTTACTTGTATTGCTCCCTACAAGTGCAGATGGTGCAGAAGTGGTGAAAGGCAAAAGAGGTTTCTCTATGAGGACAGTGTGAGAAATGTCAGACTCACATTAAACTAACATGGACATACATAGGCTCTCCTTAGGTTTTGAGTCTTAGTGTTCTTTTTTGGGGGGGCACTGATTTATTGCTTTTTTCCCAAAACTTTGTGCCCCCAGCCAGTGGCAAACGCAGGATTTGCATGTTTTTTTTTCCAGAACTGGGCGGAGCCAATCACGGGGGTGGGGACTGAGGTGACCCAGTATATGCTGGGTCCGTAAAACTAGTGTGTCTGTGTGTGTGGGTGTGTGTGTATATATATATATATATATATATATATATATATATATCTACACACACACACATATATATATATATATATATATACATATACATACACACACACATACATATACACGGGTGGTCTTCAGTATGCCGGCGGTCGGGCTCCCGGCGACCAGCATACCGGCGCCGGGAGCCTGACCGCCGGCATACCGACACTTATTCTACCTCGTGGGGGTCCACGACCACCCTGGAGGGAGAATAGAATAGTGTGGCGCGCGTAGCGTGGCGAGCGCAGCGAGCCCGCAAGGGGCTCACTTGCGCTCGCCACACTGTTGGTAAGCCGGCGGCCGGCCTCCCGGCGCCGGTATGCTGGTCGCCGGGAGGCCGGCCGCCGGGAGATCGTAGTGAACCCATATACACATACACATAGCATATTAAACATGCATATATATATATATATATATATATATATATATATACACACACATACAGTACACATATATATATATATATACACATGTATATATATATATATATATATATATATCATATGTATGTGTATATGTTTGTATGTTTGTATGTATGTATATACATGTGTATATATGTAGGCACATGGATATATATGTACTATAATTAAAATAAAGTAAACTTTTATTGCACTTGCAAGTGCCACCAGGAAGACAGCAGGCTGCAGAGGATGCTAGACAGTCATTAATAATACTCATGCAGCTAAAGAAAAATAAATTTTTTTTTTTTTAGTGGAGGGGGGTTTCTGGGTACTCGGAAACCCCCCCTGGGTGCGCCACTGCCCCCAAGCCAACCTTTAGTAGATATTGTACTATCATGACTGGCACCAGCTGCAGCACTAGTAGTTGGTTGCTGATCGTTATCCATATCAAATTCAACAGTAGTGAGTCACACTGCCTATATCTATGTGAACAATTAAAAAGCCAATTATTTTTAACTTTTTTTTAAATAACGTCAACCGCTGCGATTAACGCTGCTTATGTTATGTCAACAAAGGCGTTTATATTTATTATATCAACAAAGGCGCTTATATATAATATGTCAACAAAGGGACAGTGGCATACAGCGCACACAGCTGGCCCTCATTCCGAGTTGATCACTCGTTAGTGGTTTTCACAACGGAGCGGTTTGTCGCAAACTGCGCATGCGCAATGTTCGCAGTGCGTCTGCGCGAAGTAAATTTGCCAAAAAGTTAGGTATTTTACTCAAGGCTTAACAAAGAAATTTCTTAGTTCTGGTGATCGGAGTGTGATTGACAGGAAGTGGGTGTTTCTGGGCGGAAACTGACCATTTTCTGGGAGTGTTTGAAAAACGCTGCAGTTTCTGGGAAAAACGCGGGAGTGGTTGGAGAAATGGGGGAGTGTCTGGGCGAACGCTGGGTGTGTTTGTGACGTCAAACCAGGAACGAAACTGACTGAACTGATCGCAGTGGCAGAGTAAGTCCCGAGCTACTCAGAAACTGCAAAGAAATTTCTATTCGCAATTATGCAAATCTTTAGTTCGCAATTCTGCAAAGCTAAGATTCACTCCCAGTAGGCGGCGGCTTAGCGTGTGCAAAGCTGCTAAAAGCAGCTAGCGAGCGAACAACTCGGAATGAGGACCAATGTTTTTTTGGAAACTGACAAAAGCATGAGACATACAGCTTATATTATGTCAACAAAGGCAATTATATTTATTATGTCAACAAAGTTGCTTATACAGTATATACACATTATGTCAACAAATGTGCAGTGGTGTACAGTGAACACAGCTTGTATAAATAAAGCTATTTAAAAAACAAACAATGAGTTAAACCACTTATAGTATATTATTACTAGTTACCAACCCTTCAAAATGACAGAACAACATAACAGTAATGTCAGTGCTGGCAGCTGTCTGTGCCTGAAGGAGCAAAACTTAAATTTCTAGGTCAGGTGCCATCTAGTGAATTCCCCTCACAGAGGTGAGGAGCAGCATTAACCTTTTATTATATAGGAGATGTCAACAAGGGCACTTATATTTATTATATCAACAAAGGCGCAGTGGGTTACAGCCTGCAAAGTCACAGTACAGCACCAGTGTGACACACTGAGACAATAGATGTAACTAAATTCCTGCAATATAAAAATAATAAACAAACAATGACTTGCTAACTACCTCTGGAGTGAATGGACACAGTGGATACAGATAGGTCAGCTTAGCAACTGGAGTGTATTGACTCAAATCTCAAATCTTTTTCAACTACCGTTATCCCTACATTCTCCCCATTTAGTTTATAGGCTGCTTGATTGTTCTTAGTCCCAAAGTGCATAACTTTACATTTGTCTATAATGAACCTTATTCTCCATTTATCCACCCAGACCTCAAGTCTAGATAAGTCATTCTGTAGAGCCTCAACATCCTTGTCTGAATTATTCTACATAGTTTAGTATCATCTGCGAAAATTGACACTGTGCTTTCCAGTCCCTCTCCTAGGTCATTAATGAATATGTTAAACAGCAATGGCCCGTGTACTGATCCCTGCGGTATTCCACTGAGTACTGAAGCCCATTCAGAGTACATCCCATTAATCCCCACTCGCTGTTCCCTATTAAACAGCCAATTACTCACCCAAGTACAAATAGTGTTTCCTACCCTAATCTCTCTAAGTTTGAGAATTAGTCTCCTGTGTGGAACTTTGTCAAAGGCTTTAGTGAATTCCAAAAAGATCACATCCACTGCTTGACCCTGATCAATATTATCACTCACTTTCTCGTAGAAGCGTATTAAGTTAGTTTGACATGACCTGTCCTTCACAAATCCATGCTGATTCCTAGTAAATAGAAAATTATTTCTATCATTCATTACATATGTAACACCCTGGGGTTGGTTGATGTCTATGTGGTTGGGAAAGGTATCACAGGTGTTTGATGGCTAAATGATGGACCTTTCCCTAAGATGTTCTACCTTGTTCACTGCATGTGATTCAGAGAGGTAGGACAGATTTATACGTAAACAGGGAGGTCAATTTCAACAGCA